>NC_091756.1:46876340-47103840 GCF_043380555.1 Nothobranchius furzeri | reverse complement strand
CTAACATGCTGTAAAACACATTATTACTTCCTGTTTGGGGCTCTGTGTTCTCTGTGCAACCACAAATGTACGACACATAATTAACTGACCAACAGCTCAGGTGAGGCCTGATCCAGCTGGTCTTTAGACGTCTGAAGCAGCGGGGTCCAGACAAGTGAAACTTGGGTGTTCGGTAACCTAAGTGGACCCAAAGCATAATAGCAACTACTCTGCAGACCAGACCTCCACCTCACTTCACAGCACTTGTGCTTGACCTTCTTGTTCACTCGGAGTGTCCATTTCCAAATCAAAAGCCAAACAGGTTGTGTGTGGTTAGACGGAATAAAGCTTAGTGAAACGTGACGCTGACGGACCAGCGGAGTTTGATTCCTGTGTAGAAAAATTTCAAACCCTACACAGCATTGGTGATCAAAAAAGGCATTCTGTGGTTATTAATTATCTAATGAATGGATTAATTTTTTTTTAATTATGATCCCAAAATTTCTTTAATTTAGTTAATGCAATTGTTGAACTTTTTTTTTGGGGGGGGGGGGGGTCTGGAATAATCCTGTTTCTCTAAATATTTTTGAGCAGCAATAAACATTTTGAATGTTCCAGTACCCGGCCACTGATGTAGAATGTGAAAAAGTGTATAAATAAAAAATAATTTCTTTAAAAATGAAACTTTGGTAACACTTTACAATAAGGGCCCCTTAAATAATGTTACTTAGTGCATTAATACACAATTTAATAAAGAATTAGCAGCTGCTTAACCATAGTATGTAATGCTTATCTAAGCAGACGCTTAACCCTAAACCTTAGGGACACTTAATAGTTAATAACAGGAACGTTGATAAAGGGACTCTTGTTTATTAATGTTTAATAATGAACTAAACGTTAATAAAGGAACCCTTACTTTAAAGTGTTACAAAAACCTTTTGTCAATACATTTTTAATTTTCCCACACTCTCTTGTACGGGTGTGTTTAACACCAAGAAACTGTGAAAAAAAATGGTAAAACAGGTTTGAATCACATAGAGAAGATGCTTTTACGCTGGTTTTGTTCTGTTTTGCTTGTCTTTTGTGATTAAAGTTAAAATATTAAAAACATTTTCCAGGATAATGCTGAAATGCTAAAGAAAAAGAGTCTAAATAGGTTATTTCAAGAATATGAGGAGGAGAATCTCATTTTGCTCTTGAACCTGAAAGCATTTTTTGTTGTTTATTATTTTTCTTGTAACCAAGAGTCCAGGATGAGTTTTAATTGAATAAACTACAACATATCAAAATTAGACATTTTGTCGAACTAGTTCCAGGCGTGGTTTCTACTCTCACAGAGTCCACAGTCTTCAGTCCTTCAAAGTAAGAGCCTGAAACTTAAACACATATTTTAAAATACTCAGGGATAATTTAATATTATTGTTCTCTTGTAAAACTCATACCAAAGTCTAAACTGGGAATTTTCAGATGTACTTAATGGGTTGTGATTAGCTCCAGATGTGTATTGTGTATGAGCTAAGAAAATCTTATAAAACCCTGAAGTATTAGGCCACCATAGTTCATTTACACAAAGTATTATGGGTATCAAACATATGTGTGCTCGTGCTTTTAATTCTCAAGTTCCCAGTTTGTCTCAAAATAACTTTAATCTAAACTTTTTCACTTTATTTTGAAAATGTTATTGTCTTTTAGCTCCAGATTTCAAATTTAGTCATGAAACTGAAAAACAAAAAAACTGTTGTCTATTTTTTTTATTTTCCCAAGTGGCCCTAATAAGCCTATATGTGAATTTACTCCATCCTATTTTAAAACTTCATTAGAATGAAAGGAAAAGTCGGTCATATCAATATAATGTAGTGTAAAGCGCTTTGGTGTCCTCTGACTCTGAAAGGCACTATACAGGTGTGGGTTATTTATCATTATGAAACAATAAAAAGCATAAAAAATGTACGATTGTCTTTAGAGTAGAAAATAACCCAAATATAACTGGAAATGGGTCTGCTTATATTCTATAAGAGGTCACAAGAAAGATTGTTACCATAAATTAAGAAAATTTCTTTTTAAACTCATTAAAAACATAAACAATTAACTAAATGCACTATTAGATGAGAGTGCTTCGGGCTAAGGTTACACTAACTGGAACATTTTTTTATTTTCCTTACAGTTGCAAAACTTCCTAAGAACAAACCACAGCTGCTTGTTGGATTATAGGTGATTCTTCTGCTCCAACCAACCTGCTGTTTACGATCCAGATGTGCTTTAAGCAACATCACATCTTTGACGTCTTGCAAGCATTCTTGAAAAGACAAAATCAGGAGTTTGTTGATTTAAAGAGCGTAATCGGGCAGGTTTCTTAGAGTCGACGGGCACAGAACAAGGAAACGCCTTCATCTTCAAATGAATTCACCGGCAGAAGAACACAAAAACATACAAAGCTATCACCAGAGGACTCTCGGGAAGTGTGGAGGAGCGCTGACATGACAAACTCTTGCTGAGTGGGCCGTGCTGTTTTACTAGTTATTTATTCCTCTTTCTGATTCAAGGGTGCTTTTGTTTTCAAGAAGGAGCATTAAGGTGAACCGACACTAAGGTCCGATCCAAATTCCAGAGAATCTTGGCAACTCCTTGGGATAGATGGGACCCTCATGGCTATAAAACCCCTCAATGGATGAATAGGTAAACAGAAGAGTGTGAAAGAGTGATGGCAAAAAGAGAATGTTCACTCTCAGGGAGGCACAAAGAGGGCGGTGTGTGAGTGGGAGATGGGAGAAAGCCAAAATGTTCAAGGGGGGGGGGGGGGGGGGGGGGGGGGATGTTGGTGAGTGAGAGTAAAAGTTTTGTCTTTGGGCTTTTGGAGGGTGCTGTGTGTTGCCTTAACTCAATCAAAAGGTGAATTATACATCCCAAGACACTCAGGTAACCTTTCGTTATAGCCCTAATCCTTCTTAATAACGGAGCTGCGATGCCGGCAATGCCCCATTAGACAGAGCCACGGAGAGGAAGAGCCATTATTCCCCACTGGCCTGTAGAAATGTGAACACACAATACCGAGTCCCACAGTGACACGTGAAATCAATCACAGACTCCACTTGAGAAGGAAAAAAACACAGCATCCTCCTGCATAAGAAAACAGACATTCAGTGTGTGTGTGTGTGTGTATGTGTGTGTGTGTGTGTGTGTGTGTGTGTGTGTGTGTGTGTATGTGTGTGCGTGTGCGTGCGTGTGTGTGTGCAAAGTTCTGCAATCCTAAAATGCTTTTGTTGGCTATTATAATCAAAAATAGGCTTTTAAATAAAGGTGGATTAACAGCTGTCAGTGTTCTCATCTGGAATAATAATCTCTAAAACATTATAATTTCTATTTTGCTTGCACTTTTTGCAATATGTGAGCAATTACTTTAGATTTTTCATGAATTGATCAGAATCTTCCTGCAGGAAAATGACTCCCAAAACTTGTGATTCAAGTTTAAAATGAATCATAGTAAAATGTAATATATTAAATATGTCGACTTGGATTTAAAGTGTTTTTTCCGGAAGATTTAATGCAAAGATAAATAAATAAAATAACAATAAATTGGAACTTACTGAAAATATTTGTAAAAGTGGTTCAGAGAAAAGAGAAATGTAAAGCCAGTCAACCCTTAAATGTGAAGGAAAGTGAGCTGCTTGATAGCATCTAATAAAAGCAGGACTAATGTGGCCTCAATAAATCAACAGACTGCAGAATTTCAGACGCAATTAGGCTTCTTTCTAAAAGTTTAGATTTAAAATAAAGATTTCTGGGCTGTGTGGACATGACTTTATCAGTGATGTATAGACCAAATAAAACGCTGGAAAAGCTCATCTATCATCGTGGCAATTTAATGACTGAAAATAATCTAATGGTTAGAATTAATTATTCGTGTTTTAATATCCTGTTTTCCTTCCAAATGAAACAACTTAAATTACAAATTTAATTACTTTTTTAATAACAACATTTACCTGTACCAGTCCAGTCCGTTCTGATAGTTGCGGTCGAAGAAGTGCGGTTCCGCTCCCACGGCTCTGATGTCCGGATGGACCCGCAGGAACTCCAGCAGAGCCCGCGTTCCTCCTTTCTTCACCCCGATGATGAGCGCCTGCGGCAGCTTCCTGCTCCCCTCCCCGAGCGGACTGATTTTACCTGCGAACCGGGGCGACACGACCAAATCCGGTACCGTGAGAGAGTCGGCAAGCTGCAGAACCTTCCTCGAGCGTTCGTGAGCCCGCGAACCTGTCAGCTCCGACCAGAGTCCGGTATCCCGACTAGAGAAGGCTTTGACCGGAGAGGGCAAGGTGCTCCTTTCGGTGAGGAGGATGAGGAGGGTAAGAGGGGTAAAAAGGGAGCAGAGCATGACCGCCGCCTTCCTGAAGATGCTCCGGGATGGGAGGTCCAGTCTGCGGATGCGGCTAGAAGCCATACCGGTCCCTGGGTGGTCGGAGCAGGAGACACAGCCATGCTAGGCGGACATCACCGAGTCTTCTTGCCATGAAGAAACGGAAATATGAGTCTTCATAACACACCTGACGCGAACAGGTGAATGTCCGTTAATTCACATCCATGTGTGCGCCAAATGGTTTTAAACGGAACAACTCTCAGGTGTGTGCAACCGTCTCTGTCTCTGCTCCGTGGATGTGGGATGCTCGCGCGAGCCCTGTCACACCAGCTGCACGTGTATAGAGTTGTAAACTTGTCTCACGTGTCAAGTTCCCTGACGGGCAGCCTATCTACCAATGAGAACAGGAGAAGAGAACTGAACAACCAATCACATTTTAGGTAGGCGGGAACGTTTGTCTCAACTAGACAAATTCAGATAAGTAGAAAATAAAAGCATGAAAGAAAAATAAACGTCAGCATAACTTGGAAAAATGTGCATACTCAAAGCTAAACGTGTGTTTTCAGTTTTCGAATTTCTAAACATTTCCATCCCACCTTCTGACCTGCTTTCTGGCTTTTGGTCTTGCTTACAAAGATAACATTTAAGCAACACAAAAGTAAACACTGTCAAAGTAACAGCAACAACTTAATATCAAATGTAATAAAAAATTGTATTAACAAACTATTGTACTTTCTACAAATAATGTACTAACAAAATGTGATTCTACATCAGCATACGTCAAGCTTCATCACCTTAGGGGAAATTAGCTTTTGCAGGTATATAAGTCAAATATTTCTTTAGTACCTTATAAGCAATAATGTGAAGTATTTTTAAATGTAACCATCACTCCTTTCATGACATCAAAATACATCACACACTGCTTCGTGAGGCCACCAAGGAAGATGACCTCTGTCCCAGGCTGCTCTTTATGACACATAGGGTAACAAAAAGGTGAAATAACGATAACGGGGCACATCATTCCTTTACAAGTGAACAAGAACAGAACCAAATGTTTCACATCTGCTCCTGCCTTCTGAGTATTAGCATGAGAATCAGCTACCACTGCTTCAATGCTGCACAGCTCACTGCTTGAGAAAGCGGATGGAGACCTCAGCAGTGGGCCGAATGACCAGTGCCAGATGTCCCCCATGTTGTTGAGACAATGCAAGAGGGTGTCCCACTTTTAACAAATCACACCCCATGTCTTTTCTTCATGTCCCTGACACTGGAGAGGTGTCCAACCCCCTCAAACCAACCATGATGACACCTCTCTTTCTCCTACTGAGGTCAAATGGCTTCCCATCCTGGAATATTCAGACTAAAAACATACAATTTGAAGTGTTTTGTCAGCTCTAATACTGATATAATGCAAAATTGTGTTAAGTATTTTCTTTTTCTGTTTATTATTAATTTTCATTCTCCTTCATGTCGGCTAAGACCCAAAGGTCACACAGTAAGCCTTGGGGCTTGGACATGTTAATGGCAGCACACGGAATGCATTTCCACATGAAAAGTACATATTTTTTTACATCTGTCTTATTACTTTCTTAGAAAGTATCTGATAGTTTTACCTACTGTCGAAAGGATCCTGAGAAGAAATGCAAAAGTGTCAAGTCTTTTGCATTTTGAAAAGAACCTAAATGACGTTTTACTAAACCCTTTTAGCTTTAACAGTTTTACCTTAAGTCAGTGGTTCCAAACATGTTGTCACTAGGACACCAGGGCCCTCCCAACCCAAACTCCTACCTGCATGCACAGTTAAACAGGAGCAATTACAAACTGCATACAGACATAAAGAGTTATAACTCACGCAGAGTTTTGAACATACAGTTGGGTGTGTTATTGGAAGTTTGAAAATCTAAGTTTTACAAATATAACCTTTGTCACCTCACAACCTCAGCACAGGCAAAATTGTTGGGTCCCCCTTGGATGTCACAGACCCCAGGTTGGGAACCACTGTAATGGAAGTTGGTTACAATGATTTGAACTATTATTGTCTTATGTGTGGTTTGTGGTTTGTTTATGTTGTTTTATTAAAAATAAATAAATAAATAAACACCTCAAAGTCTGAACTGTTTAATCTGGAGATTTAACAAAAAGTTTATAACACACATGGATCTGTATATTTTTGGGTGTTTTTTTCAGTCACCATTGGTAGTTTAGCAAATGGCATTATAGATTAATTACATAATATCCATGATGGAATGTAATAAAGTACTTGTATTTTGTTACATTCTTTGTTACATTCTTGTTCTTTGTACTAATGTCAGTTTTTCAAGGCATTTTACTCCACTACATCTTAAAGAAACTATATGTATTTTTCACTCCACTACATGTACTAAAAAGTGCCAAAAGTAAAAGTACTTTCATCTGCATTTTATCCAACCCCCACCACACCAGCACACTCCCTTATCCACACCAAACTGCAGTTCCAAAAGTAATAGTACTTTATTTTGCACACTTCTACACACACACGCACACACACAACACATATTTCAATGTTAGTGTAATACTTTTACTGTTTTACTTTAAAATACATTTGAAAATGCATTCTGTAATTTTTTACTTAAGCCAAATATACTTCCACTTTAAGTAGTATTTTTAACCGCTTTTGCTGCACTTTTGAAAAAATCAAGCACTTCTTCCAGCACTGAAAATGTTAAATAAGATAATTGTAATGTTTTATACATTGTGTACTTTAATTCTTAAAATAACGTATACATTTACATTTTCTAAATTATTCTCAAAAGTGTTCCATAGTCATGTTTGTGTATTTCAGCCAAACTAAACTGGCTCACTTTATAATCTGAAACCTTTGTGATTGTGATGAAGGGTGTTGCTTAGCACAAAAAAGAAGTGTATGACCTTTGATGAAGGTTATTGATTATTTTAATACCACCGTTGTCATTAGCGTCGTCTGAGTTGAGACTACAAAACTGGAGCGTGCCTTGTGCAATGTTAGTGCAGTGACACACATTTGCTTGAGGAAAAAAAAATAGTATTTAGTGTGTAATTACACACCCAGACTTTGGTGCTTTTAGAGAAATGTGCAGGCAGTCTAAAGGGCATGTAAAAACGTAATTCGGCTTTCATCTTCAGCATTTATCCAAACTGCAGCACTATGGTTACACTGACGCAGTCGTTTTGGAATCTTGGATGCAGAGTTGGGGTTTTAGGTTTAAATAGGAGTCTAAACACAAACTGTTTGTTATCCTTAGACAATATTGTTGCATTTTACTTTGCATAATGAGCAAATTCTCAAGGAATGTCATGGGAAAGCAAAGCGTGTTCCAAGGCAGATCCAAATAAGGAGCAGCTGAATTATCTGTGCCTGATTGTTGTTTTGTAGAAAAAAAGTAGAAACTTTCCCGAAACTCGTGCGTTATAGCTCTCTCCCATGCACCATCAAGAGCGGGAATATGGTTTCCATCCCCGAGCCGGCCAAGAAGTTGAGTGTCTCAGCCATGCTCATAATCTTCAGACAGGTTTATGAACTGAGGTTTGGGAGCTGTCACTTTGGAGGAGACATCTTTACTGCCTGTGTTACAACGTGATGTTTCCCAACCTGAGAACTACAGATTTAAAACTCTGCAGTTGAAAAAATTCAAGACAAGAGTTGGTCTTTTGAAACGTACACCTTGTTTAGTGGCAAAGCGATTACATGAGTTGCTATGATCTGATGCTGTGCATAAATATCTTGTTTAAAGGAGATTGCCATGCTGCAGGCATAGCGAGAAACAGATGACCTGAATAAAAAAAACGTTTTACGTGTTGCAGGAGTGTAATTTACAGCATGTTCCACTCCTGACCCATGACCACCATCACAAATCTCCATGGGGCAGAATACCTTGACTCCAGGCATTTAAAAAGTGTTTTAATTAAAAATAAACTGGAATATGCCACAAAATCTTAACAAAAATATAAATTTCACCAATGTTTATGTAGAGTAAAAATACTAATTTTGCTGACATGTAAGGGTTCCTTTATTAACGTTAGTACATTATTAAGCATTAATGAACAAAGGATCTCTTGATTAAAGTTCCTGATATTGTTAAATGTTAAGTGTCCTTAAGGTTAGGACAAAGGGCCGCGGGATGACCACTTAGTAATGCATTGCATAATATGGTTAAGCAGTCTTTAACAGTTTATTTAGTAGTTTATCAATGCTTAATAATGTGCTAATAAAAATTCCCTTATTGTAAAATGTTTCCTAAATACTGAATATTTTAACCTGCAAGTCAGGTCTATTTAGAAGCACAAATGCACAAATTTAACAAAAAATATGAAAAAAGTGATTTTCAATAAAATGTTACAGCTTTAATTTCCATTATTATTATTATTATTATTATTATTATTATTATTATTACAGAAACTATTATTGGCATGCATTAATTACAGCTTTCGTCTCATATAAATAAAAAATGCAAAGAAAAGTTTTTATTGTTCTTTGGACAATAACTAAAAGAGAAGCCCCTTCCAGGGAGAAGCTGTGTTCTTGTATCACATTTAAATGTGATGTCTCTCTATGTGCACACAGTGACTAAATGCTGTAATTAAAACACAGGTGTTTTTTTCCACTCTTTCTCGACAGCAGACATACTTGCTCTATATACACAGCTGTGGGCAATTCGTCGAGGTTGCCTTCTTCTGTTCAATTGGCAGGCCGTGCGCTGAGCAGGAAGAGCTTCTATTGAGCACGGAAACCCAAATAAATCGTCCTCTTAATCAGATTAACGCACGTCTGAAGTGGGCTGTTTCTTCAAACCGTCCCACAATGTCAACATACATCCGATTTGAATAAAACACACGAGCAATTACCCTTCATTCATCAGAGTCTTTAGATTCTTGCACTGTAAGAGATAAAGGAGAGGGGTTTTTCCTTTTTTTAAGTAGGAGTTACTTAAATATCCCAAAGCGAACAAAGCTTATGTCTATAAAAACATGAAGTCCTGCATCTGAAATGAGCCACACAGCGACGTGTGTGTGTTCATGTGCTTTGTGTCACATTCCTTCCTCCTAGAGGCAGCAGGATGCCGCTGATTGTGCGAGACGAAGACCCAGAGGAGAGGAAATGTTTGGGTTGTGAGTCCGCATGTCCATCTCTGTAGCACAGTTATCCCGTTTAAAGACAAGCTGCCAGGGGTATAGTCAGGTTAATTACATATATAGGTGGCTGTGAGAAGAACAATCGTTCCAATTGATCTTTCGATACACTTGTCAGTTGAATCTGAGATTAACGTCATGGTAATTAGAGGGAAAGGCAGCCTTCAAATGCTCTGCAAGGGAAATTCTGTCCTGTACTGTTTCAGCTTGTGACAGACCAGTCCACAGAGATCTGCTTTGTCAGGTGTTTGTTTTGATAAGAAACACATTAATTAAAGTTAGCAGGAAAACATCTTGAAGTCAATGTAATTTTAATCAAATATCACTGAAAGCTTACTGATGAAACCACGTGTAATATTCTAGATGAAAAAGTCCTGCATGATTTAAAACAGTAACAGTGGTATGTATTAGGTAAACTTTTGGTGTGATATTTCTAAGTGTTTTTATTTTAAACTGAACTTGGATTTTAATTGTTTTATTTTCATTTTAGTCTGTGAACACTTGTTCATATGTTAAGTCAAAGACTTGGGCTTAAAAACTGAGTGGAAAAAAGCAGCCAAGGTTCATAGTATTAGTATCAAAATATTTAAAAGGTTTGTAGGAATATTGCTCAAGACAACTGGAAAAGAATGGCTCCTTTGAAGCAAAACGTTTATAAAATAGCATTTGCATCCATACCAAAAAAAGAGCAACAATAATGATTTCCCCCCACATTTACATATCTTAATCATTTAAGGGGAAAAAGGTTATACTAATATAAGGTCAGGATATTGTGAAATGAGTACAAATATGACAATGCAACTGTGTGTTTTCATTCAAACATATCAACATCATAAAGAAAATCCAATTTAGTGTTTTTCAGTAAAGTTAAGTGCATTTGTTGGTGTAATGATTTAATTTACATCTATTTAATGAACCATAAGATGTGCGATTCCATAGGAAATATGAAATCAATCTTATGGATCTGTGGGTAATTTTAACCAGAAGATTGGAACTGTTTATTTCAGGGATAATGCAACCACTTCGTATTAACTGAGAGACAAGAGAAGAGAGTCACCTTTAAAACGTTTAAGAAGATTTATTTCTAAACAATTTTAAACAAGACTAACTCTAAATTCTAAGTGATGAATGGATCTTGGTGTGAATGAGACGTGAGATGGATGGTGTATGTGTGAGTGATGTTGTCATCAGAACTCTCGTATCCGGAGAAGCAAGTCTGAGTGGGAAGTGATGTTTTGCTCTTAAGCTATGATCGGAGTTTCATAAACACATGAGACGCCATTTTGTCGCACCACACATACCCTTCAGGATGAGACCTCCGTACAGATCCAGAATGCCAGGTCCTCGTTCCCCCCTTTCGGTACCGGAGCCGATGAAACAGCATCAGCAGTACGACAGACTAGTCTTTGGATTGTCTCCAGGTAAAAAGCGACAGTTGGTTGACATCGTCGGATGGACCCTGAGGGTCAGTGAGTTCAGCTTTTATTCTGAAAGGAACCGTTGCTTGGTTGGTAAAATGCAACAGATTTTATCCAGCTTGTCGGTTCTTTGCTTAAAAAGGAAGACCGGGTGGCCGGTCCGATACTTCTTAAGATGGCGTGGGGACTGGTTTTATTAATCTGGAAGTTTTGATTTACGGTCGATTCAAAGTTTGACAGATTTAAAAACACCACAGAGAGCATGCCACGCTTCAGAAAGGAAGGTTCTGATTGGATGAGAAAGATAAATGTGTCATGTGACTTTAAGCCTTACGTGAATCAGTATGTCTAGTGCGTCGATGGAATAGCTCCTTCATCACGTTACACTGGTAAAAAAAGACGGTGTAACGTGTTCTCTACCAGGTTGTTTAGCCTGCCAGTTAAAAGGTCAAAGGTCGGGTGCTTGTTTAAAGCAGGGGTCCAAAACCATTGAGCTAGGAACCAGCACTGCACAGAAAGACGAAAAACAACTTAAAAAAGTATATGACATATTTTTTACATTGGTCAGCAGGATGTTTTAATTTTATATAAAATAATATTTAAATTATTAATATCACAGTGTAAAAATAAAGTGAATTATAATTAGAGTTGTGTAATAATAATTACTACTACTACTACTACTACTACTACTACTACCACTACTACCACTACTACTACTACTACTACTAATGATAATAATGATATAACTGCCTTGCAGCAAGAAGGTCCTGGATTCGCTTCCCAGCCTGGGATCTTTCTGCATGGAGTTTGTATCGTCTCCCTCTGCATGCGTGGGTTCTCTCCGGGTACTCCGGCTTCCTTCCATGACTGTTAGGTTGATTGGTCTGTCTAAATTGTCCTTAGGTGTGTGTGTGTGTGTGTGTGTGTGTGTGTGTGTGTGTGTGTGTGTGTGTGTGTGTGTGTGTGTGTGTGTGTGTGTGTGTTGCCCTGCGATGGACTGGCTCTCTGTCCAGGGTGTACCTCGCCTGATTGCCCATTGACCGCTGGAGATAGGCACCAGCCCCCCCATTGACCCTACATGGACAAGTGGGTTCAGAAAAAGAATGGATGGATGGGGTTATTATTATTATTATTATTATTATTATTTAATTATTTTTTTACCTGTCCTGTCCTGGCAGTAAAAGTAAGTAAGTAAGTAAGTAAGTAAGTAAGTAAAAGTTTATTTACAGTGTATAGCGCCTTTCACAGATATAAATCACAAAGCAAACAGAATGGTTGATCTGGGTGCCAAAACATCAGCAAAAGGGATGTGGGACATTGCTCCTGTTGCGTCCGGGCCTCCATAATGTTTCTGGCATGCTAGACTGGATTTGTTTACACGTGTGCACGTCTCCTTATTTCTATGGCTTCCTTAATCCATCTCTTGTATTTTAGTTGTTCGGTGTTTATGATCATTGTTCTGTCCTAGTCCATTTTATGATTTTCCCTTGTGCAGATAGAAGGAGACGTGGACACACAACCATGAACAGAGATGAGGGGGTTTACACAATAGATCCTGCACAGAAGGGGCACCACCAACAGCGGCGAAGCTCTGAGGAAGACTACAGTGTTAGTCGAAACGTCTGTAAAAACAAGGTCAAAACAACTCTTTTGCTGTGTTAAAAAAAGAAAGAGAAAAAAGAACCAAGTCATGCTGATGTCCTTTACTAGCCTGGCAAGTCATCCTATTTATGTGAATATATAGTCTGGCCCCGACCCATAGATGGGTCACAGTCGGTATTTTTGGTTCTTCTTTCAAACTGTTTCCACATTTGGATAGCAAACAACACGACATACTCAATGGATGTCAGTCAACAGTGCAGTCCATCCTTTTTCTAAATAAACTTAAGTGCCTCTATCTAAATAGCCAAATAAACTATGGTATGGTATGGTATGGTATGGTATCTGCTTTAGAACAACAACAAAAAACTACTTCTAAAAAGTCCAAAGTTGATGCCTTTGATGCCAAAGTCCTTTCAAATGAGCCCTGGCCATCTTAGTTTCACTAAGCCACAGTAACATCATGCCCAACAAACAGAGCACTGTGATTGGATCACCAAGGATGTCAGTCAACAGGGCAGTCTGTCCGCACACTGTTGTAGAAGATGCAACATCCCGCCCACCACACAGATAGAGCTCTGTGATTGGACCTCAGCCAGACTGTTCGGGGCTGCGGAGGTTCCAAGGGGGCGTGGCTAGACTGACAAAGTCATTCTGCTTCCGCAACTGTGGTCTAGATTCAAGGCTAGTCCTTTACTTCATTCCAAGTGTCTATTTTCTTTACATGCTTGTCCATGCAGGGTCACAAGGAGCTGGTGCCTATCTCCAGTAGCCTTCAGGCAAACCGGGGGGGTACATCCTGGACAGGATGCCAGTCCATCAAAGGGATACACAGAGACACACAGGACAAAGAACCACACACACACACACACACACACACACACACACACACACACACACACACACACACACACACCTAAGGACAATTAGAATCAGAATCAGAATCAGAATAAGCTTTATTGCCAGCGCTCCAGCGACCCAGAGCATAGGAACTTGACTCCGCAAACACAACCTGACCAAGGTTAAACACACACACATGTAGACAAAAACAGGTACAGGCAGTCACAAGAGCAGCCAGGACGGCAATATGTGGAGGTCTGATCTGTTCTTTCCTCCAGACAAGATTAAGAGATACCAATCAACCTTAGTCTTATTGGATTGCGGGAGGAAGCCGGAGAGAACGCACGCAAGCACAGGCAGAAAGACCCCATCCTAGGAGTCAAACCTAGGACCTTCCTGCTGCGAAGCAACAGCGCTAACTACTGCAGCACTATGCAGCCTGTGTCCTTCCACAGCATATCAATAATCAGTTATGCTGCAGATGTCCTGTTAGCAACATTACACAAAAAATCCCAATGTCCATGACCACATGTTGTCCTTGACCCTGGTGTTTTTGGGACAAGAACTAAATGTTGAGAATGGCATGGTGCATGAGAGCGGATTTTAGATATCGGTGGCTAAATGATACACACAGATCATTAGAGACTCTTTGAACTGTACCCTGCTGTGTTTATTAAAAACCAATATGTGGAGGTCTGATCTGTTCTTTCCTCCAGATAAGCATCTACTCATGAATCCAAAGGAGACAGCTAGACTGCGGGTTGATTTAACCACCACAGCACAGGGTAATCCAGTAACTGAGCCTCATACTGTTGAGACGTGACTGGTGAAGTCAGCAATCTGAACAGAATATCGTCATGATGTCCTTATGCAATGATGGAGCCAAGGCTAAATTGATTAAAGCTATCATTTATCAAATCGGGTGTTTTTATTTCATGCTTCAGCAGTAAGGTATCTCTCTGGTGCCTCTGTTCTGCTGAATATACTTGGCTTGATGGACTGCAGTGTATCCAGAGCAGCTAGCCTTTATTTTGGCTAAAGGCCATAATTCATGTCAGAAACCAGAAAATAAGATCATAGAACATATGGAAAACACATAAGCTAGCACCAACAACGCGGACGCCAGCTTTCATAACTGGGATGTCATTCAACTCAGACGTGTGTAAAACAACTTTTCAGGCCACGATGTTGCACTAAATCTTCATCACTCATCAGTAATATCGTGTCATTCTGGTTTTTATCCTGAAACTGAGAAAAAAATCCCAGTCCTGTTGCATCAAACTGCCATCTGTAAATGGACTCTGTGTGGTCTTTATCCATCACCCAGGCTGGAGTCTACCTCACTCAGCCTTAATGCTGATGGACATGAGAGATTTGGGAGGATGTCCAAGACAAACAAAGCTGTGGGTGTGTGTGTGATGATCGTTAGAGTGATTTGTTTCTGTCAGAGCAGAGAAACCTGACTGTGGAAACTGGTTGTTTTTAGGAATCCCAGTATGGGTTCCCTGTCGTTTGAAAATGCTCTGACTGAGCAGTGATGAGATATCATGACCCTGGCTCAGGCCTAGTCCTCACGTAGCCAGGTTTTTTTTTAAACGAATATACGCCCCTCCAAAAACTTGCATCCACACCACCTCGTTTTAAAAAAAAACTGTCCACACGTACCCGGATAAATACGTTGTTAAGGACATGCCAGACCTGTAGGCGGCAGTACTTCCCCCGTTCTTAACCTCGTCCTTCGTCTGTGGTCTTCTGCAAGGAGCAGTAATTCCGCTTGCAAAAACAAACAAGCAGAAAGCGCTTGGACAATTGATAAAGCAAGCGCAGCTCTGAGGGCATCCATGCTGTCGGCTAGTGTAAACACAGGTCGCACACGTGATGTCAGCATTTTTTTGTCGCGGAAAGTGACGTTGCGGACCTTAAAACTCCGGTTTTGTCTGTCCACACGCAGACACCCAAAACAGAGAAAACGCAGATCTTCACTTTGGCCGGAGTTTTTAAAAAGATCTGTTTTCATGTAAAAAAAACTCAGTTTTCGTGTGGATGACAGGCCAAAACGAAAATATCTACGTTTTGGCAGATCCCCGGCTACGTGTGTACAGGGCCTCAGACTGGCTGACGGGGCCACCTTTTTCTGGACTGCCGTGGCCTCAGGTGAACCCGGACTGGACACCTGACACCTGGATCTCCTTCTTGGAACCACAACAGCATGATGTAATTTCTTAAACACAATTTTTTTCTCATTTTAACCATATATTTTAACAATTAAAAAAAAATCCTTTTTACATTTTTTGTTTTTTGTTCTTGTGAAGCGCTTTGTGATTTTTATCTTGAGAGGTGCTATATTAAAGGTTTTCTTTCTTTCTTTCTTTCTTTCTTTCTTTCTTTCTTTCTTCAAACACTTCAACGGACCAACCCCCCCCCCCCCTCCACACACACACACACACACACACACACACACACACACACACACACACACTGAAAGCAGAAACCAATCTATCAAAAAGTTTTATGTTCATAATTAAAGTCATAAATCCTATAGGTAACGGTTTAGCGTCACATTAGAAGAAGTTTTACAAGATACATATTTTGACATTATTCATATGATCACACGTTTTATCAAGAAGGAAAATGTCTTCCTGGAATGTTTTGATTTGATTTACACAGTTACCTCACCAACTTACAAGCTTTTATCTTTCTTCTAATTCTTCGTTCACTTCTATCCCAAACCGAAACCTTTACATCAGAAAAGATTTTCCATGGTTACAAAAGAAAAGTTTTACGGAACATTTAGAAGTTTTTCATTCCTCTTTTAATCTTAGATTTCAGACTTTTATTTTTGATCAAACATATTGACTCACACTTATTTTATTTTGTTGAAGGGATTTGAAATCTTTAAAAAACCTAGATTTAGAACAAGAATGAAGGAAATGAGCATATCTGTGAATGGTGTGAAGTTGTGGAATTACCTGGACAGAGAATGGAAAGAGTCAAGAACTCTAAAAGTGTTCAGTCTACACATTAAATCACGTGTGTTGAGTGGATATGACAACGGACAATTGATGTGGACATAATAATTAACAAATGTGAACAGTTACGGGACTGAAAGAACTGGTGAGGGACTGCACAAATATAAATTGATATTTAAGTTTAAAAAGGGGGCAGAAATAATAAGATTTTTCTTCTATCTGCTCCCTTTCATTCAAATATATATTGTGTTTTCATGAATATTGTTTAGTATCTGTTGTGTTATTTTTTATTGAATGAAATAAAGATTAAAAAAACAAAAAAAAAACTCATACTTCATTGTATTAGCAGAGTTTTTGAATCATTTTCAACCCAGAAGTTAAGCTTTTTAAATCTGACTGATTATTTTTATTAACTCTACCCTTTGTCTGTCTAATAGCCATTGAATTAATAATTTTTATTGAATCATGACTTGTTCTTAAATAAATTTTAATCAGTAGTTTTACTCTTCTTTGTGCTTCTTTTGTGAGAAGCAGCTTTGTATTTGTAATTGTTACAGATTGGCTAAATTACTGCCAGATAAAGAGCCTTAAAATGGTTTTTTTTTTGCCATATTTCAGTTGTTTTGTGCTCACAATTTTTAAAAAAAAATCCTGTTTGTTGTATTTAGTTTTATGAGCAGCCTCAGTTCAGAGAAATTATTTACACCCTTCAGCTAACAGCTACTCGGACTGCATCCAAGACCAAAACAGTTTACTGCGATTTTAAAACAGCTCCAATCATCAAAATGTCATGTAATTCAGGTAAGATATCTAATTGTGAGATACACATTTATTTTAGCAGAAATAGGAAGAACTTCCTGCTGGACGTGATACCTGGAGACACCAGATTGCTTTGTTTTGCAGCTGCTGGTGATATTTTAGCTAGCAAACACCCCTACCTTTAACTCACCTGCATGCCATCACAACTTCCAAATGATTGTTTTGGGTTGGAAAATGTAGCAATTTTTGTTTCTCAGCATACCATTAAAGTATGTGGCATGTATATTCTAGACGGTTGTTGCTTAAGAAAACTCTGTAATTGTTTCTTTTTAAGAAGAGGTTTTGTCATCGAGCACCAGAACTGCTGATTCACCTAAAGGCAGGCCTCAGGTATGATGCAGAGACCGCTCTGCCTCCTTTCATGTTTGAACAGGAGCCTCTGGAAGCTTCTTATTGGACGATGTTCAAAATCAAAAAGATTTTTATATTTCATCCTCAATTTGCATTATTTCCGTCAAAAAAAAAAAAGTTGCTAATAAAAAATGGAGCAGTTCTCATACCTGTAAATGAATGTTGTAATTTCAGTTTAATCTAATAAGACTGGTCATGCCTGTTTACTGGTGCAGGGCCTGTATTATAACTAGTGTTGTCAAAAAAATCGATACCTAGATATAAATCGATATTAAAAGTGGTATCTAAATGAGATATTCCATCCCTGTGGTATTGATATTATGGACTATTATACACAGCTTTCTTCAAGTACACCGACACGCATGACAGCCAGATGCCGTAAAGCAGCCTCTGCCTCCCAGACAAACAGAAGAAGACGCCGCATGGCTACATTGCAATTTCCCACGCGAGTTGTCTCCGATCCAAGTTTTGTCTGCTAAATACATAAACAAAAACATAAACAGCCAATTTGGGAGGCGCTTCACAGCCCAACTTAATTAGCATACCAAGTCTGACACGTAGTTGTATATTCACGCTTATGTGCTTAAAGGAAAATTCCCGTTTATTGCAACCCGGACTTCATTTGTAGCATGCAGTACGTTTGTTTACTCACGCTGACAACTTTGGTGCTACTTGGATTCCCCGGGAGATTTACCGTAGATCCATCGGCGAATCGCCGTCAGTGTATATCCATATAACGGGTGTGGACGGGCACCCATGGTGCAGCCTCGAAATAAGACATTATCTGCACCAAAACACATCTTCATGTCGAAAGGTTTTGTTAGGAATCATTAACGTGATTCCCCTGTTCGTTTGGAGCGAGTCTGGGATTTCTAGGCGTGAACAGGCTAGCTGCGGCTAATCTAACTGGCACTTTTAATGACGTCACTGCCGTGCGCCAACCTGTTTTTATTAAGATTACCGGTAGATGTACCTTTGTCCTACTGTGGAGAAATTCGTTTTCTCCCTTTATTGACCAACAGAGTTGTTCAAAAGTACAGAACAAAACATATGGCATTACAGCTTATGAGAAAAATGCAACTTAAACAGAGTTTAAGCAGCAAAACATCACTCTGCAAATAGTGTATATATAGTGAGACAATTCATGATTTAAAGTGTTAACTTTCGCCAGTTTTTGTATGCACGTTTTAAAAAATGCTGATACTTGAAAGGTTTAAGCACTTTATACACTTAATTCTTAACATTTAATTTTTGCAATATAAATTGAGGAATGTTATTTTTTGAATAAACTTATTCAATAAATTGTTGTTTGTAAATAATATCGAAATAGAGTATCGAGTCTTTTTTCAAGTATCGAATCGAGTTTGAAATTTTAGTATCGTGACAACCCTAATTATAACCATTTGGGTGGTTAAACTGATTTTATTTAGTGAAAATTGTTTAGATGGGTGAACTCAGATTTGTTCAAATTTGCTGAAACACTTCAGTAAAATAACAGTTTTAGCGTAGTTCAGAGTTTTAAACTAAGAGCATCTTGTGTTGATGAGTGATTTAGTAGCTGTGCTGTTAAAGACCAAGAGAGAAAGAGAAACCTTACATATACAAGCGCGTGTACACACACAGGCGCTCACATGGTGCTCTCATAATTATGGACTTGGACACATTCAACACATGTCTTAGGCTGTGGTTGGCACTAAATGCACTGTGATTTATTATCGTGTGATTGTTCAGTAAAACAATGTTGATTTTATATTTCTTCATCAAGCTGACGCAGTGATAGCTTGCTCCTGTTGTATTGTTGTGTGTCCCTTTTCTGCAGGTCTTGAGGCAGACTCTTGTTCATCATTGATAGTTTATTTATTAAAAATGAGTGAACTTGGTCTTTAAGTACAGTCTCCTGACATTACAGGATCTCCTGCTGTGTGGGAAGTACAGCACCTGTTATGGTTTCAAGCAGCTACCATATGATATTTTTAGTTTAGGGATACAGCCGGCTGTGGTGACCATTTTGACTCTAAAAGATGATGTCTCTAATGGCAATGACTCTGATGTGAGTCCTTGGTTTTTAAGCCATGTTAACAGGTGATGTTGGCAATATGTGAATATTTGGCAATATGTGGACAGTACACTAGTCCATTATAAAATATGTAAAGTTCATATTTTATAATGAACTACTGCACTATTCATATGTGGAGTCTTAGTGCCGAAATATACTTGCTTTGAACATAAGTGTGTTTAAAATGGCTGCCTCACATAACTTGTGACGATTTAAAGTGTAAATGATAAAATAATAATATAAAGTTGCAATACTTAGAGAAACGGCTGCTACATACAAGACAGTGTAGGTACTAACCAAAGCAGATCAGTTCAGGTACAAACACAACACTGGGTCACGTGACTGGAACCAGGTGACTGGAGTGGGCGGACCTGGGATTGTCATTCATGAGTCCGACCGCAGAAGGAGAAGTATGTGAACAAAGACGCAGCCTGCTGCCTGCACCAACACGAGGTTAAAAAACAAGTATATTCCAGCCCTAAGAAATCCATCCTAAAAGGAATGGCTGCAGAACACGTCAGATTAAATTGTAAAAATTGCTCAGCTTTGGACTTTTTACCACCTTTCTTAGACTGAACTAATGATGAAACCATTAGCTGTGCTTCAGAAATCTAACTGAAATCAATCAAAGAATGAGGATGCAGACAAGTGGTATACTCACACCAGGCCCATAAACACTGTGGCAAACACCTACAAACACACACACTCACATACACACACACCGATCATAGAGCAGAGACATATGTGACTGCTCTGACATTTGAAACAGAAACACATCTGGGAAATGGCGTGGTATGTGGAGTATCCCAGGAGTGTTAACCTCCTGACTAAAGCACAGCTTTCCCTCCACCCACACACCACAACAGAGCAACTGTGTATGTGTGTGAGAAACACTCAATTTTCCTCCAATTTTCAACTTTGCCAAAGTGCTACTTTTTATATACAAGCTTTACCTCATGGCTCAGTCCCAAGCATATAAGATGCCTTTTTCACTTTGATGATCTGCCAACAGAGGAGAAAAGAACAAACCAGGCCAAGGATGCATCAACTCCCCTTCGTTAGTATTGAGTGTATGGAATGCAGATGTAACACAAGAATCAGTCTAATGTTTAGCAAACTTGGATGCACCAGTAGACATTTGAGCAATTACAAGTCCCTCTCTGTGCTCTTTTAATTTTAATTGACATCCTGCAGTTGCATGGAATTGCAAAAAGCAGCTATCATTTAATGAGTGAGAAACCCAGGCTTTGCAAGTCGCTGCAACTGCACTCCTCATCACTTCTGCCCCCATCACAATGTCAGCACAACCTCATTTCCAACTACAGATAGGGGGAGATAGGGCCAACACCTATGCCGCCACAGTCTGACACAACTAATTCAGAACTGCTCTTTTATGGAAGGCTGGAATACATTACCTCACCAGAACATAATAATAATGGCCAAGCATCAATCAAATTGGCCCTGTGCATACATTTTGTAATAAAGCTTATCTCTGGGTGACACAGTCTGTCTGACTCAGGCTGCCAGCCAGGATGAAACTATATGTGAGCTCTGCCATCAGGCGCTGGTTAACACAGCATAAATATGCAGTTTAAGAGTCAATGACATTTTAATAAGGTAAAGCTGACAGCTTATGGCTCACACACAAACACAGGGTTGTTTCCAGCGTCCCCGATTTAAAAAAAATAGACAAGCTGAGTTGGTGTCTACACAGACTGTTGTTTCTTTGAATAAACCCCTCACCCCCTTCAGCTGTCGACACACACACACACACACACACACACACACACACACATACACACACACACACACACACACACACACACACACACACACACCTCCAAATTCCCAAACTTCCACTTCACCCCCCGTCAAATGTTTAAATAATTTTTTCCAGGCGTTAACTGGATTCAGCTGCTTTGGCTCTCATCTCCACTTTCCACATTATTTAGACGGGGCCTTTTTGTTGATATATGGATCTGAACTTGTTTTGCTGACCGCCCTCACCAGCACCTCTCAAAGTCCTCATTGTGCTGAGGCTGAAGCACAGTGACGTCATGTTTGTCAGACACCTGGGAGTTTTTGAGGGTTAAGTTAGAGCAGGTAAGACTTTCTGAAGGTGTTCTGTGTAATCCGATGCAATTTAGGGTTTGGCATTCAAGATTAAGGGAAGTAGTGGATGGATATTATCAGCGGGAGTCGTTAAAGCTGCTATGTCAAATTTAAAAAACAAGCTAGCTTTCAATTTTTTTGTCATGCCTCTTAATAACGTTCTAACCATTAACTGGTAAAATAATGGCCAAACCCTCAGTGGCTTCCCCCATCTGATTCTGAGGCTTCGACTTGAAACCTAGCGGACGGTTCCTATTACTGCCATCTTGGCTGTGTTACAAGTATCGTCATGCCAAGACAATCCGAAATTGAGCAAGGAGGTGGAGTTAAGAGCAGGGCTCTGAAGATCAAGGTCAGCCATTCATTTCTGAGCTACTAGCTAACTGAAGCTAACAGAGGTGTGTAAGTGCTTTTAGCCATAAGAATATAACATGAAGCATGCATCAATTCACCGAGCTGGTCTCCCTCAAAGAGCTCCACAAGCAAAAGCACGGCTTGAAAACAGTGACTGGTGTTTAGCATTTTGTTTCAACCAGCATCACAGGTTTTCCGGTTCCAGTGGTGCGGATCCAGTGAATATACCCAAAGGGAGGGGTGAGTGTTCTGTGACCGCGTTTGCGTTCAAAATCTAGCTTATTTACAGATTTGCTATAAGAGCTTTGATGACATTATAGGGTTTATTTCAGCTTTAATTTAGGCTTTACATTAAACTTTTTATTCATTCTATCTGATCTAGCATCTCTGGCCAAAATTTACTAAAGAACTGAACATCTTTATTGGTGCAAATAGGGTTCTGTGCTGCTGTTCGACTCATCACAAAAGTACATGTGTAACTCACCAGAACATCATGTCTCTATGCTGGTGCATTTTGGTACTCTGCATGCACTGAAAATAAAACCTATTTACTTGTATGCAAACATTTGCTGTGGCTAAAAGCATCTTCTGAAAGACCTGCACTGTTTTACAACATGCTTTTAGTGTGGAATATTTACATGTTCCTGAAAGTCTGTGGCATTTGCAAGAAAAGAAATTTGCAGGAGCAATGGGCCGCCATGCCAGGAAGCTCATTTACATACATCTGTGTTCCTGTTGTACAATTTAAACTGAGGAAAATTTCAGCTTCCCCTTCACAAAACTGTAATAGATCATTGTTCTGAGATGGACCCGTCTCCCTGAAATAAGAAAGGAACTGAAAACGCAAGACAAGATCAGTGTCTTGTACAGTCTTAATGTTTTTTTTTTGTTGGAATTAAAAATAATGACTATCATGGAATAGAAACTGTTATCCTTTTGTTTTTGTTTGAAAGTAACATTAAGAGGAAAAAGTTATGGTACTTCATCGATCAGAAATCCATTCAGTAAACTGAAACAGTGAGCCCGCCATAGTTCATTCAGTTTTAGCTGGACTGAGCTAACTGTTCTCTTTGCTGCTTTTTTTCTGTTTTTGACAGAAGTCCGTCTGTGGACTGTGCAAGGAGAACAATTGTGATCAGACACAACAAGATTGCTAATTGTGTAATTCTGCTGAACATTATTTTTAATCTACACTCAACAAAAATATAAACGCAACACCTTTGTTTCTGCTCCAATTATTCATGAGATGGACTTAACCCTTTAGGCGCCATAGTTTTTTCAGTAAAATATGAATTTTTTATATCACTGTTTAAAGAGATTGTAACTTAAATCTGATTAGAGATAGAGGAATAATGTAAATTAGAAAAATCTTCAGTATGAGCCAAATTTTGTAGGAACAAATTCACTCACATAATTTGCATCAGGTGGCAGCCATATTGGATTGCATCACATTTGCAGATTTTTGTTTTTTTTTTTACGTTTTTGTCTTATTTTCTTAGTGATGTTATTGTTTATGTTACATATATACATATTCCTATGTAGAAATATACAACTATGTATGTATATATATATAATATTTATTACTTTATTGGTATTTTGTTATGTTTACTGCGTATCAATCAAGAACACTGTTTTTGGTGCTTCAGCGTCATGAACACATTTCACTCATCCCTTCTTTGGTTTATTTGTTTTTAATATATATATATAATATATATATATATATATATATATATATATATATATATATATATATATATATATATATATATATATATATATATATACATATATATATATATATATATGTATATATATATATATATATATATACATATATATATATATATATATATATATATATATATATATACGTATATATATATATATATATATATATATATATATATATGTATATATATATATATATATATATATATATATATATATATATATATATATATATATATATACATATAATCCTCAATCTCAGGCTTTTCCACAAGCTCCATGCAGAACTGAATGGCAATGAACGCTTTCATTTCTGGGACAGTTACATCGTACCAGTCATTATATCTGGAGCTAGATTTCAGTTCCTCCCTCTCTAAATACTGGTGAGCATATCAGTTAGTATCAGTTGTGATGAGGGTCCAGAATTCCTCATCCAAAAAAACTGACAGAAAATCAATGTGTTCTGAATTTGACAGATCCCTGTCCCCACAGTATCCAACTGGCTCATCAAAATGCCTGATCCACTTGGAATACTGTTCCTCTTCTCCCAAACTAACCCAGCCATCATCATTCAGTGTGTTTACATGCAGCCAGTAACCCTTTTAAAACCAGAATATTCACAATAACCCGGTTCCGCAGGTCCTTGTAAACACCGCCAAAAACCTGGATATGCTCATAACCGGGTTTTTAAAAACCCGGTTACTACACCTGGGGTAACCCTTTTCTAACCCGAATGTTTGGTCGTGTAAACGCATATCGGGATATCCCCATCAAAGCGTGTGTTCTGCGCATGCTCTGTTCGCAAAGAATCTTGGTCTTTTGAGTAGCGAGATGTCTTGTACGCGCCAGAACACCGGAAGTAAACAACAAGTTGGGGGCAAAATGGCGAGTCGCGGCACAGCACCACACTTTGAGTGACGAGGAAACTAAAGCGCAAACAAACGCGGTCACTATCTCTTCCGAACTGGGAAACATGTTGTTGTTTTCACGGATACCAGAACAAGAAGAACCGGAAATGACGCATATTGCGTCTGGACGTAGTCCATACGTCCTGACGCTACCCCAACGTCCGCATTTAAATCGGGTTATGCAAGTTAGAGGTAACTCTTTTTATTTATGCTTGTAAACGGGTTATTCTGATCAACTCAGAAACCCGAATCCCGACCTTAACCCGATCATAACCCGGATATTGGCTGCATGTAAACGTACTCATTATTATTGTCACTGAGGCTGTGTTGGGCCACCCCCTGCTAATAGTAATTTATTTCCCGCGGTTCCTCCCCCTCCTGCTGCAATTCCCGCGATTTACACCCCCCGGGGCTGAATCGATCACCTGTGGAGTTTTCACCAGCCCATCACCGCCACCACCTCAACCCACCCCACCCCCACTCCCCCCACCCCAACCCCCCCACCCCCAGAACGGACCAGGTACGAGCTGCTCGAGGGCCCCCCGCCACCTGTCTTTCCCCAACCCAGCGGTTTCTCCCCCTCCAGCTCTAATTCCTGCAGATTACACCCCCAGGGCTGAATCAATCACCAGCGGAGTTTTCACTGGCCCGATCACCGCCACCACATCCCGTACGAGCTGCTCGAGCCCCCCGCCACGTCTCTTTCTCCGACCACGGGCACAGTGATGCAGAAAATCGGACAAGTTAAGGGCTGGATGGGCTGCTTGTGTAACCGCGTCGTCAGACTCCCTGTTGCTGCGTGCTGAAGCCACGCTTTCCATCGGAAAGGAAATATTCTTCCTCCGAATCCGAATCTGTCAGTACTACACGAAGAGCTTTGTCACCACTGAACATTCCTCTCAGCATTGTGTTTTTTCCCTCTACCACTAGCTCGCTCTCACTCTCTCTGACTACCCCCGTGGCTCTGCGACTAGTGGGTGGGGTTCAAGCTCTAAATACTCCATACATTTGAATAGTAACACACCCACAAATGCTGCTTGGATTGAAGTTACAGGTGTAACGGAATGTTCAAATCAGTATAAATGTGTGATAGTGAGCACCTGTGCTTTGCTGAGATAATCCATCCCACCTCACAGGTGTGCCATATCAAGATGCTGATCTGACATCATGAGTAGTGCACAGGTGTACCTTATACTGCCCACAATAAAAGGCCACCCTGGAATGTGCAGTGTTTTGCTTTATTGGGGGTCTGGGGACTCAGATCCGGTCAGTATCTGTTGTGACCACCATTTGCCTCATGCAGTGCAACACATCTTCTTCGCATAGAGTTTATCAGATTGTCAATTGTGGCCTGTGGAATGTTGGTCCACTCCTCTGCAATGGCTGTGCGAAGTTGTTGGAACATGAAACATGAAACATGAGGTGATGTTCATGAATGTACGGCACAACAATGGGCCTCAGGATCTCATCACGGTATCTCTGTGCATTCAAAATGTAATCAATAAAATGCACCTGTGTTCTTCGTCCATAACAGATGCCTGCCCATACCATAACCCCACCACCACAATGGGCCACTCGATACACAACATTGACATTAGCAAAGCGCTCACCCACACGACGCCACACACGCCGTCTGCCATCTGCCCTGAACAATGTAAACCAAGATTCATCCGTGAAGAAAACACCTCTCCAACGTGCTAGACGCCATCGAATGTGAGCATTTGCCCACTCAAGTGTTACGGCGACGAGCTGGAGTCAGGTCAAGACCCTGAGGAGGACCTCGAGCATGAAGGTGAGCTTCCCTGAGATGGTTTCTGACAGTTTGTGCAGAAACCAAACCAATTGTTTCAGCAGCTGTCCGAGTGGCTGGTCTCAGACGATCTTGGAAGTGAACCTGCTGGATGTGGAGGTCCTGGGCTGGTGTGGTTACACATCATCTGCGGTTGTGAGGCCGGTTGGATGTACTGCCATATTCTCTGAATCGCCTTTGGAGATGGCTTATGGTGGAGAAATGAACATTCAATGCACGAGCAACAGATCTGGTTGACATTCCTGCTGTCAGCATGCCAATTGCACGCTCCCTCAATGCTTGTGCCATTTGTGGCATTTTGCTGTGAGACAAAACTGCACATTTCAGGGTGGTCTTTTATTGTGGGCAGTATAAGGTTCACCTGTGCACTACTCCTGATGTCGGATCAGCATCTTGATGTGGCACACCTGTGAGGTGGGATGGATTATCTCAGCAAAGCAGAAGTGCTCACTATCACACATTTAGACTGATTTGTGAACAATGTTTGAGAGAAATGGTAACATTGTGTATCTGGAATGAATTTTAGATCTTTAAGTCCATATCATGAAAAATCAGAGCAGAAACAAAGGTGTTGCATTTATATTTTTGTTGAGTGTATTTGGGAATCTGACCTAAAAAGGCAGCGGAGAGCAGGTGTAAACGATGCACAAGAAATAGGAGCAAAACAGCAGACTCAGTGCATTCTGTTTTTTTTTCCTCAGCACAGCTTCCACTCCAACATGTCAGTCAAGCGTCATGTCAGCTGTTGGTGAAGCATGTTTCACACAGACCACCAGGATTCCAAGTCAGCTAGAAAAACAATAGCTCTCAAAACACACACATGCTTTTTTCTGTCCTATAAGCACTAGTGATTACATGTCTTCATACTTTGTCTTTTGGGGACCTCACTGCAGTTGGCAGGCCTGTCTTTGGAAAGAATGGCTCTTCCCCGATGCAGTAATCCACTGATACAATGCATTACTCCATTTGCACCCCCATTAAATCCTGTTGTAGTGAGTGATGATAAAAATTTAAGAACCTGCTGTTTACCTGCTGGCTCCTAATATATCCAAGCCAAGACACTCAGCCTGCATGAAACAAATGTAAAATATCATTCATCATCGCTGTTTTATTTAAAAGATCGGTGTGATGTCATAAATTACTCGTTTATAGCTAATACTAAATCTTGTGCCCAGGTTTGTATATTTGCTTTATTTGTAGCAGCTTTAATCCACATTTTATGTAGTCATGACCTAGACCAGGCTTATCCCAGTGGGCCACTCATTCTCATGTCCTCCATCTCTTCTACCATTGTCATTTCTTTTTAGTTAATTAGTATGCAATTCAGGGAGATATTGTTGTGTCTTTCCAAGTGAAAATCATACAATTTGTTGACAGTTTGTAGTGGGTTTTAATGTTTGTTGCTCCCCTTGTTTTCTCTATCAAACAAATGATGAGACAGACAAGGCACGTGGGTTTCCCCTCATCATTTAGTATGTGTACAGTGTTCTATTTTTGCTGTGAACCTGTGTAACGATTAAATTTACATGTTATTTAATGAACCATAAAATGTGAGATTCCATAGAAAATATGAAATCAATCTTATGGATCTTTGGATAATTTAAACCAGAAGATTGGAACTTTTTATTGCAGGGATTACGTAGCCACGTCATATTAACTCAGAGACAAAAGAAAGAGAGCCAAGTTTAAAAAGTTTAAAGATTTATTACTAAACAAATTAAAACTAAACTAACTTTAAACACTAAACACTATGTGATGGATGGATCTCGGTGTGAATGAGGCAAGATGAATGGTGTAGTGTGGAATGTTGTTCAAAACCAGCAAATCCGGAGAAACGATTAGTTCTGATGGGAGTGAAGATGATGTTTCGCGCTAAGCTTGTGGTTTGGAGGTTTATAACACACACTGAGATGCCATTCTGCTGGTCTACGTGCCCTTGGCAGAAGTCCCCGTCTAGATCAGGAGGTGTAGAGGTCCAGCTTGGACCTTTCTGGAGCCGAAGCCTGTAGCACAGCCTTGGCTGCCGAACCAGTCCAGTCTTGAGATACTCCCAGGTCACGACAGTTTATTGGCACCTAGCAAAAAGGGGTCGTGATGGTTCAGCTTTTATTCTGAAAGGAACCGTTTCAGCAGGTGGAACATGCAACAGATTTCATCCAGCTTGTTGTTAGGTTCTTTCGGCTGAAGAGGAAAGTTATGGATTGGCCACTCCGACAACTTCTCTAGAACGCTTGAACTGAACTTAAGATGACGTGGGCATGGTTTTATAATTTGGATGTTTTGATTTACGGTCGAATCAAAAAGGAAAGATTTACCAAGCACCAACAAAACACGCCTCGCATCAGATCTGGAAGGTTCTGATTGGATCAGAAAAAGGAAATGTGTCATGTGATTCTTAACATTATGTGTGATCTGTCTCTAGTGGAAACATTTAAAGTTATATTACTTATAACTTACTAATCATAACCATTGTCATTTCCCAGATTGGTTCACATTTTATTATTGGACTAACACTTTGTTTGATTAGCTTTATTAAAAATAGAGTTCTTCTGATTTATTAAAAGAAAGAGTCCTTTGTCTTCATTCTTCTCTTGAGCTGGAAAGGAAGAAACAGTTTAAAAGCAAATGCATGACATTGAGCACTATCTCAGGCAGATCTGGTTTGTGTCAGAAACTTCTGGTTTTGCTTTGAGCAGAGCAAATCAGAGCAGGGCCTTTTAGGTCAGAAATGGACAATTCATCATGCTACACCTGACATCTCCTCCTTTGGATGTTACTTGTTTTCCCAAAAACCTGCTGTTTTAAACTTTTCATCAGCAGCGTGAGCAGAAGAGCTCCATGCCTTAAACTGTTGCGCTTAGAGTTAAGTTGCAGCTATTGAAAAAATTATTTACTAAGAGGTGTGTGGGCAATGGGCTGGTCCAAAATGACAAATGGGTCAGTTCTGGCCTTTGGGCCGTCCATTGAATAGGGCTGACCTGGACTTAGTTACAGAGACACTCTGAACCAGTCCAGACTAATCATTGGTTAGTAGAGTCAGTCTGATGTGCAGTCATTGTCTTAAATGCAGCATGCTGATGTCTCATTAGGTGCCAGCCGGACAATTTCATCATAATCTGCCACCAGACAGGATGAGTCTCGTCTGCAGGCTGTAGACACCACACCCAGCCCAAACACAGACAGGCACTAGAAACGTATGCAGGAAGAGTGTATGTGTGCATAAATATACGCAACTACAGGCATGCACAATATCCTCAGCTGCCACAAATGATTCACCACAGTGCAGTTTAAAAAGGACGGCCACCTCTGGCTAAATTAATTACCTTTAACCAGTGAAATGCTGCAACATCTGATTTATTTGCAATTTTTTCATGAGGGTGAACTAGTGGCAAATTTGCCTCTCTGCAGGTAAAGACAGAGAAATAGATTTTATCATCATAATTTGCCATTTTAATGATGCCACTTGGGTGATGATTTTAGCAATAAAGTGCACATGTGGGGGATGAAAATGTTTCCTTTAAAGAAAAAAAATCAAGCTATTTTAAAGACATAACCCAATCCTGCTCAAATGTTGCCAGGCTGAAAACAGAAGATGTAAGTTATGGCTTCCTAGCCCTCAGGAGGGTTTCAGGCTCAACAATGTGTCTAATGAAAGTCAGCGTGTGATCAGACGTTTGAAGGTCACACTCTTTAATGCTACTTTAAAACCTTTTCACCTTTTTACTCATTCAAGAAAAAAGATTGAGAGATTAAATGTTGAGTTTTATGTTTAGGGCTTGTTCTGTAATCCTAAAGCGTTGATGCAACTGGGACACCAAACCAGTTGCAGAAGTAGCTGTGTGATGGTGCTGTTACTGGTTTGGTGACTGTTTGTTTGTACACTTGTGCTCCTGCTCCACTACTCAAGCTGAGCAGTTTCAGCTTCTCCTTCACAGAACTGTAACTGATCACTTTTCTAAGCTAAAGTCCTTCTCTAGACAGAGTTGTGATTAGGTTCTGTGATGCTGCTGCTATGGACCCCTGGCTAGATGGACTCGGGTCTCCCTGCCCCGGGTGGGTTTTGGGAATGGGGGTACCTATATGGACCAGAGAGGGAGCTGGCTCCCTGGGAGGGCTTAGGCCCCCAGTCTTTCCTCCTCATCCTCAGATGTTTCGCTTCTCCTGCTTCATCACATCACATCACCACACACATTGCACATAGGGCCTTAGGGTGTGGGTGAGTTCTATGGGTGTGAGTATGGTTACCATCTCCGCAGTCCCGTGGTGGCCTGCACCCCATTTTTAATTTGCAAATGAAACACTTCCAACAATGACATTCCACACAAATTCACACTTAAGGCCTTGGGGATGAGCGCACTCGATGACGCCTGGAGGAGGGCATCAGTTCACTCTGCCTTGCCTTGGGTGCCAATGCCCACTTCTAATTTTGAGCTAATATTTCCGGGAGGGACCTCTGGACCTCTGGGGCTTAGATCTCCTCCATCTTCCGCGAGTTTTTGGGGGCGGGTCTGTGGCCCCTCACTCATTATTGGAAACTCCTGTTGAGAAACCTTACTAACAAAAGCATGTTTACACACACAGGTGCTCACATGGTGTTCTCACAAGTATGGACACGGGCATTTTAACACAAATAGCCTAGGGCTGTGGTTGTCCCTGAATGCCCCAGAAACTATTACATGCCAAAAGCATGAATAATTATTTCCAGTTCATAATGTGACACGATGGTGCTCAGTTTATGTCTAAGTCATCTGAAGCAGGAGAGACTGGACATGACTGCCCATTGAAAAACACGAGTCAAAAGATAACCTCAAGGTTCCTGATACAAGATTTACCTAAAGCATCCAGTGGCCCAAGACTTTCTTCTATTTTTGGCTGCCTAACTGGACCCAAGTACCTCAGTAAAGTGTGTAGCTTAGAAAACTCATTAAGCGTAAGGAGATGTACAACTAAATATCATCTGCAGCAGTAATAAAATATGTCTTTAAAACTGGATCAAATGTATCCATAAAACAGAAAAAGTAAACAAGGCAGCTTTAAAGCATTTTTTTCTCACAGAGGCAATTAAATGTGCTTTCAGACGCAAGAAAACAGTAAAAACAGTACATTTAGAAGATCCCACTATACTAACCCAGTGTCTCAATCCATTAAGTAAGATCTGGTGGTGGACTGTGTCAAAGCTGAGGTCAGATCCAGCATTAGTTGGGCTAATCATTCACCTTCATTTGTCTACATCAGGTCATCATAAATCTAAGACAAACATCTGTGAAAATAAATGTGTTACTGTGCACGTTTGTGTGATGAATTGTGAACAACATTTATACTGTTTCCTCCTGGCTTTAACTATCATTGTGCCCTCTCAGTGTAAAAGTTTAGGTTGCACCTAAATCCATCTTTATTAAACTAGCATGCAGTGGTGCAGACATACGGAACATCTCCCCGTGCTCCAATGTGGCAACTCCTCTAGATGTCAGCTCTACCTAAACAAACCCAAGGGCTTTCCACCAAGTCAGCCTTGTGTCAGGCACAGCTCCTTCTCATCACTGTCACGCCAAAACGCCTCTGCACTTCTCTTCCCTCCTCTTTCCTCCTCTTCAGAACATAATTACAAGTCATGTCTTAGGACATAACTTTGATCCAGACAATTTCCATGTCAGATCAGTTCATTGAGCCGACAAATCTCTGTATGCTGAATACATGCATGAGTACATGATTTGCTAACCTTTGCTATGTTGGGGTTAGGACACACTCTAGTCCAATTACATTGAAACTCTTGTGTGAGAGCCAACATCATGCTCTTTCAGAACCACCAAGCTTTAAGCTTTTCTTTTCTACAATGTGAGACTTCCCCCTCAGACATTACCCTGGAGGTTTTAAGGATTAGGCTTTGGGGGCAAAAACTGAGTTGGCCATTTTTTTTAAATTAATGTACAAACACGTTTGGCTTGTTTCATGGTCTAATTCTAACCCTTGGTCTGTGTGGACTAAAGAGTCTACTGTGGAACACATAGAGAATAATAATGAGGCATCACTAACTCAGGGGGTAATCGGAGGGTTGCTGGATTGATCCCGGCTCCCGACAGAGAATTCTGCTGTTGTGTCTATGGGCAACATGGATAATACCCACCTTTCCTGCTGCTGGTGGCTGGAGGGACTGGTGGTGCCTGTAATCGACAGCCTTATCAGTGAGCTCCGGGGCAGCTGTGGCTTCATTGTAGCTCATCATCACCAGCGTGTGAATGTGTGTGAATGGATGAATGATACACTGTAGTGTAAAGCACTTTGGAGTCCTTTGACTCTGAAAAGCACTACACAAGTATATATAAAACATCATTTATAAAAAAAAAATTCAGTTTGGTCTTGTTTGGAAAAACTCTTTTCTGCAACAGAATATGTATCACAAGCACAGCAACAAACCTAAAGCGAACAAATGTGGGAAAATGTTTTTGTAGGACTTTAGGAGAGATGTGCATAAACAAATCCCTGCAAACCTCAACGCATTGTGTTGATCTAATGTGTTAAACAATCCCTGAATAATTGAAAGACTGTATAATATATCATAGTTGTATTGATTTAGCAGGCAAACTGAAGAAACTACCATCTTCTGACAGCCCTGTGCTGTGTGAAGTGGGTGGTTTGTGTGTGCAGGAAGTTCTCTAATAGCAGTTAAACTTGAACAATAGACAAATGGATCCTATCAAGAAACGTCTCCATCTGCTCTGGTCGTTCAAGTCACCACTGCTTAACCGGTCATATGGAAAGTAATAAAAAAGACACTGAGAAGATCCAAAACTCAACCCACCATAGCATGGGATTTGCATAGCTAATAAGATGCTGTCTTCCCTCCCTCCTCTTTTCCCTCCTTCTCCTTCTTTGAGTTTGGCTTTGTAATGACAGCACAGAGAGGCTAAGCCACATCCTAAGACCTCTGAACTGAGCTTATCAGGCTAAATGAAACACCATGTTTCTAACGTAAACCTTTTTGCAGTTCGTCTCCATACCTAATTGTCAGCTTAGGATCAAGTGGTTTTGTGGTGGAGCTTCAGACCGCCTCATCTGGACTACTTTTACACCAGAGGGATGTTGTTGTCCTTTCAGCATGTGTATTGTAACTTTGTCCGATGTTGAGTGATATTGAGATTACTAATGTACTCTAGATTAGGCTATGTTTCGTTCAATCTAGTGACAGTGGACAATTTGAAGATATTTGTGCTCTTCTTTCTCAAACATACATTTGTCATTCTTCCTGTTCTAACTTCTTACAATCTTGTTGGCATCTCCTTCAACAGCTGATTGGAAGAACTTGGGATTGTTATGTGTGCATATAAAAGCCCACTAAATAAGGCCCACCTTGAGGATCCTTTCACTCTGGGCAAAGACTTTGATATAAGAAGCCAGATTATGGATGGTCTTTTCAAGGTCATGAATGTATTCTAAACATTTTGGGCTCCCCTTTCATGATCGAGTTCCATGGATAAACAATGGTTTTGAGAAAAATATATGTATTAAGATCATGCTGTCTTATATTCATACTTGCAAGCCAGTGACAAGCTTTTAGAGTTAGGTTTAGGTTAGAGATGCCCAATCCTGCTCTTGCAGGGCCAGTGTCCAGCACGTTTTAGTTGTTTATCTACTCCGACATGCTCGATTCAGTGGTTGAACCCCCTGTGAAGCAGCTCATCAGGCTCTGCAGAAGCCTGTTAGTCACCTGCTGATCGAAAGCAGGTGTGCTGAAACAGAGTTAAAACTAAAATATGCTGGATACCGGCCCTCCAGGACCAGGATTGGGCACCCTTGGTTAAGGTACAAAAAGTTCCTATTTGTGACATCACAAATGGGGAAATTTGCACAGAAGCCCCTCTCACCTCTTTAGGCTGTAGGAGCAGCGACTCTACTCCAAGCCCCTCCTGAATATTGGAGCTTCTCAGCCTTTAGCATCCTGAGCGAGAGATGAGTGGGCTTAATAAAAAAAAGAATAGATGTTGTTCGCTCGTTTTATCAATATTTTTTTTTACCTTGATTCAACTAAAGCCCTTGACATGGTTGTCCATTACTTGCTTCTAGATAGACTGTATGTCACTGGCCTTTCTAGGTTGTTATTACTATGACTTAATTTGTTCCTTCACCATCGTTCGCCATGTGTCTCGTTTTGTGTGAATCTAACCCTCATGAGGTCGCCAGAGGTATTCCTCAAGGTTCCCCTCTGGGGCATTTGCTTTTTTTTATTGATTTGCCATTAAGCTGTACTTCCTGTTCTGTTCATTTGTATGATGATGATGCAGTATTATAATCCACTAAGCCAAGTGATTTGGAATTGCAGTAGAACCTGCAATCAAATTTTAATAATGTGCAGCATTGTTTCATTTAAAATAAACTCATTCTCAATAAATCTAAAAAATAGCCCATGCTGTTTCGAAGATATCCGTTTACATCTGGGACAAGTGGAGACCTGAGATAGCATTTTATGGACCTCACTGATACTCAGGAGTTAGGATTGAGCTGGATTTATCCTTCAAAAATCATATTCAGGCAGTTTCTCATAAGATTACTAGTTACGTACAAACACTATAGTGATCAGTTCATTGTTTTGACCTTGCAGTACGGAAGCGTATTGCAACTCAGCTTCTTCTTCCTATTTGTGAATATGCAGATATAATCTGTCAGAATTCTTCGCTTACATGTCTTCATTTGCTGGATGTAATTTACAACAGCATTTGTTGTTTTGTTTTACGTTCATAACCCATCACTGTCACATGTACAAATGCCTTTCATGGTAGCTATTGAAAGCTAGATGTCAATTCCATTGGTTGCTTTTCATTTTTAAATGTATTCACTTTGATTTTCCATTTTATCTGAAAGTGTTGTTAGTTCCTGTCAACTCGAGTATTATACCAGATCTAATGTTAAACTATTATTTGTTATTCCACGATTTAAGAAAGAAGTGGGGAGACTTGCCTTTTGTGTTAAAGCTCCTTGGGACTGGAATAAGTTACCTTCTAACTTGAGGTCTAATTTTTCTCTTCCGTTTATTTCGCAATTATCTTCATGAGCACTTGATGCCTATTTGCAATTGTTTTGCTGCCACTGTATAATTCTATTTAGCGCTAATCTGTGATTGTTTTGCTTCTTCTGATTAGTTGGTTTTTATATTAAGACTGTTTAGTGTTGTTATTGTTGTATTCTTGTTGTGTTTAGACATGTCTGTCTGTGTATATTGGGTCTGTTTATATTGCCACAATTACAATGCCATTAGTTAATATAATGGTTATGTATTTTTTCCCCTCTTTTGTTGGTTTGTTTTTGGGTGAGTGTTTTTGTTAATGTGAGTTTGTGATTATGTAATGACTCTGCTGTCTTATTTGTTATTTTTGTTGTATAATTTGAGGACCCACTCAAAAATGAGATGACACATCTCAAATGGTTTCATCCTCATAAAATATAAGTTATATAAATAAATAAAGTTAATAAATACAGGTCCTTCTCAAAAAATTTGCAAATTGTGATAACGTTTATTGTTGTCTGTAATGTAGTGATAAACGTTAGAATTTCATATATATTAGATTCATTACACACAACTGAAGTAGTTCAAGCCTTTTGTTTCTAATATTGATGATTTTGGCATACAGCTCATGAAAACCCAAAATTCCTATTTCAAAAAATTAGCATATTTCATCCGACCAATAATAGAAAAGTGTTCTAAAAGTGACAAAAAGAAGTCAACCTTCAAATAATTATGTTCAGTTATGCCCTTCAATACTTGGTCGGGAATCCTTTTGCAGAAATGACTGCTTCAATGCAGCGTGGCATGGAGGCAATCAGCCTGTGAGATTAGTTTAAGTTAGGGTTAGGAGTAGAACTCCATTAGTTAGGGTATGAGTTAGGCATAGTGGAGTCACTACAATGAATGGAAGTTCAAAAAGGTGTGTGTGTGTGTGGGGGGGGGGGGGGGGGGACTCGAGTGAATCAGTTCCAGGAACTAGAAAATTGCAACAACAGAGGAGAGTTTCTGACGCACAGCCATTATGTACGTAGACACCCCGTGGACTGGCGCTTCTCACTGGAGCTAGCATTCACCTTCAGTGCATTTATATCTGCTGAAGAAGGTGTTCACCAACAACAGAACACATTGTAATATGATTTTACAGAAAACCAGACATGTGGTATGGCATGATCGTTAAAATACCAATGTAATAACATGAAAAAAATTTAAATATAAAAATCCAACAGGTAGGCTAGAAAAACCAATGGCAATCCCTCTTGATTGGTTTTCAATAGAATGCCGACTGTTGCAACAGCAGGCTTCACAAACACTGAGCACCTTTTCTGGTCACTCCGTGTTGACTCCAGTTGCGTTTGGAGAGTGAGGAACCCATCCAATATGACGGAGAGGCTGTTACGCTCTCCAGCGCCCAATGGGGTGCCTATGTATTCATGTCTATGTTCTGACATCAGAATTTGATTGGCTAACAGCAACGAGACTCTCTTTGCTCTGCAACGTTGATGATTTATCTCCACAGTAACACAAGCCTGAAGGAGTTCTGCTGTGTGGTGGAGTTGCTAGTGCTAACAGTTAGCTTCTACTAGTTCAGAAGTTATCTGCTGTTTCCTGGACGCTAAATCAACAACATCCTTTCCCATTGCTACCAAAGATGGATGAGTCCGTGATAATTAAGTGACATTGTGGCGTGGATCTCTCAGGCTTTTGAAATCCTAGAGTTTCACCATCTATTTTCCACCGGAAGCTAATGCAGGAGATATGTGTAGGAGACAATTTTCATGTTCAGCCTGCATGGAAACGCAAAGTAACCAATTATAATCAGAAAACACATTTAAAATTTGGTTTTTTTTCAGTTAACTACACCTTTAAGACAAATTGAAACAAAAGCATCAAAACAAGGTACATCAATAATAAAAATAGCACATCATATTTTGTCACACATTTTCAATTCTATACTGAAGAATGAAAAAAAGTCTCCTCAAATGACTGACCTGTTTTAAACCTTACATTGTTTGTTTTTATATTTTGTTCCAAATGCCAAATCGGTGCATTGTCACGGTCTGCCCTGATCATCCTTGAGAAATTATGCATGCTACAGTTTGTTCCAGGCTTGTGTTACAGGTGGGTGTATCGGAGAGCCACAGCTGATCCTGATCTCCCTAATCGGAGGGCCAGGGGATTTAAGGAGCGGTGTGACACAACTCCAGCGCCGGTTGATACTCTCACCAAGGGTAGCTTCGTCTTAAGATACTCATCTGCCTGTGATTATCCCTGAAGATCCTGTTGTTTGTTCTCAGTTATTCCCACCGTTGGATCACCTACCTATGCCTGGAGTTGTCTCTTCATGTCACGTCATTCAGAACACCCTGGTCTCCGCTCTCCACCGTCCGCCTGTCTCCAACCTTCCTCCTGAACTCCTACTATCATCATCTGCCCGTCTCTACCTCGTTCCATAGACTCAGCTACTTCCTCGCTTCCAGACCTGACCCAGTCTACCCTCACCCGCTCCTGGTCTCTGACCGTAAGAACCATTTTAAAACAGCAGTTTACTCTTGGTTCTTCCAGGTTTTGTTCTCACGTGTGTTTATTTCTCGTTTTAGATTCCAGTTCCTCCCTGTTCCCGTTTGGAGCAGTGTCCTTAGTTTTCCCTCACCGTTCTTAAAAATAAAAGATTCGTATTATTTTTACTTACCGTTGTTCTCAGTGTGTGATTCTTCATGTCTTGGGTCAAACAGCATACCCATAACATGGCATGTGTAGCTCATATTTCTGCTGTCTATATATCAGATTGATAGTGAGCTCTTTGATTTGTCTCAGGAGCTGTTGGGTTTGAGAGTATTAATGTGCTAAAATATCTTAATAGTTAGAGCTCCCAGATTAAACTCTAAACTCTGGAATGAGAATGTTTGTCCTTTAGCACATGGCCATGGTAGGTGGGTCAGTGCAGCAGAGCCAATGAAATGCCCCATTATTGCTAATAGGGGGGCAGTAGGAGAAGATAGACAGGTGGGGATAAACCCATATTTGTATGACACCAAGACTGTGAAGTCAAATGGGCATCATTCCATTTCTGGCATCCGGCAAAGCTTTACACCTAATTACCCCTAAATGCTTTTTGGAGCGAGTCTCATAATCATAACAGGAATAATAGCAGTCCGATGTAAACGATGACAGGGAAAAACAATATTTTGGATAATGGATAATGGGAGTTCAGGAGTTCACCAGGAGCGTTAGAAAATAAAAATGTCTGCGTGTGTCTGCTGCAGCTACAGTTCCCCATGAGAGATGCTTTCACTATTGATTTGCAAGATTGTACTCTCATTTTAAAGATCCCAAAATGTGATGAAGACAAATATTTAGCTCAGTTTCAAAATTCCAAAGAATTCAGTATCTTATATAACAAACAAATAAAAGCTGCGTTAATATTCCTCGTAAACTCACAGTGTCATTTCGTTGTCTCCGCTTCTGTCAGCTGTCAGGCTTTCCCATGCTTTTTAACTCCCCTCTGAATCTCTCCTGTTCCCAACACAATCATCTGCAAATTAGTCCCTCGTCACTGATAAAATCCTCAAACCCCTTCTGCTTCCACACACCCCACACCCACCCTTGTCCAGAAGTTTGAGCGGGGCAGCTTGAGTTAGTGCCGCTGGAAAAACTCTGACTCGGTGTCATAATTTACTTTCGCACTCGGAGAGGAAAACATGCTCTGTTTGTGTTTGCGGATGTGTTAAAGGCTGTAAAGCCCCGTCTCTCTGCAGCTAATGCCAAGTTCAACATGAGCTCTTGTGGTCGACACTGTGTCTGTTGTTCTACATGTGCATGTTCTCTGCTGAGTGGCTTCATGCCGCTCGTCGGATTGTGTGTGGGCCCCTGTTCCTGGGCCTCACACATCTCAGACACTTCAGCTGGGGCAAATCACAAGTGCCTTTAATCAAATAAATGATGAGTAAAACTTAGCTAAACTCTCCTCTTCATCCTGCTCCATCTATCTCCATTCTTTTCCTCTCTCTTAACAAGCTCTTTATCTTCACTATTTGCCAGCATCACTTCTCCTCCTCCTTCCCTATCTTCCTCTCACTTGCTATCTCTCAGTGTCCTTGACTGCTGTAGTTCTCCTCTAAACAAGCCTGGGAGTCACGTTTTAGCATTCCTGAAACAACTCTAGGTTTGATTTTACAACCCAATTAAAGTTAAGCCATAAATCAGCAGGACCAAAGAACCTCTCTTCTTCTTTTTTTCTTGTTGGGTACCTCTGACTAAATTTAGGACTGTTGTGAGACACAAACCGGTGTGGGAACGTGGATGTTTTAGAAGGGGCAAAGCTGAAAGTTGCAGTGTTTACAGAAGAGAGACGCCAATCTGGGATGTCCTAATCTTTGTGTGGAATGCCAACGCACACACACACACACACACACACACACACACACACACACACACACACACACACACACACACACACCCTCTGATAATCAGTCATTCCTACTGTAGACATTTTCCTTCTTTCTCACACAAACACAAAGAGTGGCAGAGCTGAGTGGGTATATGCTAAACCTGTCACTAAAACAGATACATTTGATTCATCAGGAAGAAAAAACTCCATGGTGGAATTTTCTCCATTCCACTAGTGTCCCATTAATCTGGGAGTAGATTAAAATGTCACACAAAGCAGTGGCTGGAAGCTGCGGCAGAGCTGTTTTTCATGCGTCTCAGACAGTAATTGCATGTGCTAATCAATCAAAGGGATGTGCAAGGCTGTCATTTTCCATTACAAAGACAACAGGCTGTCAACTTGCCAGTAGAAATATGTGTGTTAATGACTTTTCAATGACCAGCTTCAGATGTCTTGTGTTTTGATTTGGAAACATCTGAGTATTCAAATCTTCCACTCATTTACATTTTACTGATGCACTTTAGAGCGAAAGGGTTTCAAATCTGACCATTCTTAAGCTGGTTCTTCTCTCACTGTGTCTACGCATCAGATATGCACTGATTCTTGTTATAAGGATTGATACCGACTTGGGACTTTGCACAGCTCTGATTTGACAATACTATCTAAAAATATATATATATAATTTACAGAATCATCCTAAAGAAAATGACACCTGAGTTATTAAAAGCTATCTAGGAATAAAATTCCACGTGTGTTGGTAGAACGATTCAGCCATAGTGATGAAGATGGTTAGACCACCACTGTGGTACCTGTAAACGGGATATTGTCTCTTTACCTTTGATTAGTGGAAGGAGACAAAACCATGGTTACATTCATGGAAATGTTTTCTGATTTTTACTGAGTGCTGCGGGATGTCTCATCTCGTCTTCGTCTGCCTATCTGGCTCTGGGTCACGGGGACAGCATCCCAACTAGCGAATTCCAGATCATCCTCTCCCGGTCACCTCCACCAGCTCCTCCGTAGGACCCCAAGGCGTTCCTGGGCCAGTTTGGAGATGCACTTTCTCCAACGTGTCCTGGGTCGACCAGGGGGCCTCCTGCTGGCAGAACATGCTTGAAACACCTCCTAGGAGGCATCCTAACAAGATATCCAAACCACCTCAACTGACTCCTCTCGATATGGAGGAGCAGTGGCTCTATTCCTAGTCTCTCCCAAATGTCCGAGCTCCGTACCCTATCCCTAAGGCTGAGCCCAGCCACCCCGCGGAGAAAACTAATTTCGGCCGCTTGTATCCGCGATCTTGTTCTTTCGGTCATTACCCAAAGTTCATGACCATAGGTGAGGGATGGGCGGTAGATCGGCTGGTAAATCTAGAACCTTGCATTCCGGCTCAGCTCAAATGGGATGCAAAATTTTAAAGTTTTACTTCACATCTGAACTCAGAAGGATCCAGCAAAAGAGCTGCTAAAGACTGACCTAACCATTGTCTTGTCAGTATTGACTGCTGTCATGAGCCGGGGTGAGTACTCTTTCCATCTTCACCACCTCTGAGTATTCTGTTTGTAGAAGAGGGAGCGGCAGCTGCATCTCATCAGCTAATCAGCGAGTTGGATACTTAAGGAGGATGGTGAACACTACTCGACGCCAGATGATTGCTACTGACTGGTAGGTCTCCTAGTGTATTGTGTGACTTTTTGGAACTCTCGTAACTCTTGGATGTTTTTGAACAACTTACCTCAGGTCTTGCTTCGCATCAGTAAACCCCACGCTGAATCCATAGGGCTCCACACCGGCTCCTCTTCTTCATTCAGCCATCCACCCGTCCGGACCGGCTTGTTCTCCATCAACCCTCCGCTCGCTCTCCAGCTCCGAACCTCCCTCTTGGACAACCCCCCGGCTCACTACCTCCCCTTACTCACCTAGTCTCCTCGACCTCCGTAAGTCCCCACTAATATTCCCCTTCTGGACTACATCTCCCAGGACTCACCTCTGTTGTTCTCCCCTCTAGACACTGCCTTCCCGTTCCTTCACCCGCTGGACTTCCAGTGCACCCTTAGTTAACGTTCTCCTTTAATAAAAGATTGTTATTTTTCCTTCAACCGTTGTCCTGTGCTGATTCTGCATGTCTTGGGTTAGTCTCTTGCCCCAAATCATGACAACTGTATTTAAAACCAGCCAGTCCCAGTGGTTACTATCCACTCCAAATATGGGGATATTAATAATAATAGTAATGATAATGATAATAATAATAATAATAATAATAATAATAATAATAATAAAGCATCTGGCTTGTTGTCAGAATATTCAACATTGCGCATGTGAAATTCAAAGATCTATATTTCTAAAGAAAAGGAAGCCGTATGTAATCACATTACTTAAAAATATTTAAAACATGCACACTACTGCATTTTAAAAGGTATTACTTGTAAATTGTTGCACTTATATTCCCAAACACAATTTCACAGCGCTGGTTGGATGCTTGCAAAGAATTAAAATGCAGTCATGTTGCAGGATTTTCACCAACAGCCTGCTGCAATATACATCAGGCGGTCAGTTTCTGCAGGAAGAAAACACACAACTGCTCACAATCAAAATCCCATTAATGCTCTCTAACTGGAATGCCAAAATGCAAACACCATTTTCCTCTGTTACACTTGATACTTCTAAGTGATAAATGCTGCTGGCACGTTAAGAAGCCTTGACGTCGAGGCAGCTTTGGCCCCCGCCGGCACTTTAGACCCATGGCGCTCCATATTTCTGCTGCTGCTGCTTCACAAAGGCAGCTTTATGCTGTGGTGAGAAATTGTTCCTCCACCAAGCTGCTTGATGGCTCCCATCTCTTATTAACCCTCTAGTAAAGTTGGAAGCGTCACACACAGAGCGGTATGAGACTACTCACCGTCCAGCTCTGGCTCTTGAAGCCAAATAACTGCCACGGCTCTCTGATGAAGGCAGGACGCAGCCTTGAAAAGTCTGCATGAGGAATTACAGTTTCTGTTCTGTTTAGTGAGAGCAGAAAGAAAAACTCAGAATGACGATTAGCAAAATAGAATGAACATGGTCAGCGATTTATCATGGCTGCTAAAAATGACCTCAAGTACTAAATGATGTGTCTGTAGGTGTTGCGTGTGAAGAAAGGAATTTCCCAGCAAGGTCAGCCGTTGGTGCTCATTAAGCCTGATTTACCAACACATTCTCACACCCAAAGTGCCAAAAAATGACGCGTGTCACCAAGCCTCAATATATGACAATTAGGGGTGCCCTAGCATGTCGGGAAAGGACGCGCAGGGACACGCAGTGACACGTGTCACTGCGGGCGTCCGTATTTGATGCCCGTGGTGACACGGACATTATTCACCGAACCTCTAGTGATTTAACCTTCCCCTCACCCCCATCCTAACCTTAACTCAGTAATATTCAATTAAGCTTTGCATGTGCAAGCTGGTTAAGGTTTGAATGGGGGTGAGGGGAAGGTTAAGTAGTTCACAAGTAGGTCAAACGTCCGTCTCACCGCGGGCGTCGGATGCCGACGCTCTGGGACAGTGCATCCTCTCCCGACACGCTGCAGCACCCCTAATCGTCATATATTGAGGCTTGGCCACACGCGTCATTTTTCGATGCTTTGTGTGTGAGAATGTGTTGCACTTACCCAGAGCGCGGGCTAAGATGTATGCTGTCAGTCTGGGCACAGAGAAGGAGAGGATAGTAGGACCAGGGTCAGGAGGTTAGAGGTGCCTCTTCTGATTACACAGGTATTCCCACAAAGTTCAGCTTTGTCTCTAGTCACAGAGGCATAGTCAAAAGAGTCAAAATAAGGTCACTGTTGGCCTGAAATAAGTGATGGATGTCTGCCATGGTGGGTTTATTCTTCACTTTTACTTTCTTGAGTCCTTTTGTTACACAAGTCAAAAGATAATTTGTCTTCTTTACTAATCCAGAGCTGTCAAACATCAGTAAGACACTCCATCTGTCTTGTGCTTGAATTGTATTTTCAGCTGTGGCTGCAGAAAATGTGTACAAAGTAAACTTTAGGTTCAGAAGGATCCCACCTGTGAAAGTGAGACTATTAGTGCACGCTTGCATTTACGCATGATTTAGCTCCACTGCAGCTGTGTGAAAGCATGATCTACATTCACCTGGGCATTATTTACTCCACTGCTGTTTAGATGTAGATTTTCGTTTGGTGTCTGTTTAAAACTGTGCCTTTTGTTCCCAAGACATTTTAGAAATCAACTTTGTATTAAAGACCAAAATGTATTACAATAGCTTACTCGGCTGAATGTGCTATAGAGTTCAGTTGGTATACAGATCTGTGCTGTCCTACTGCCTACTCCTCCACTCATAAACATGCATCCAAATATTAAATACAAATACATTTATTAGAATAAAATAAAAACATGAAGCAACAAGGTAAGAATTAAAATAATCTACACTTAGGAAAAAAATGGCTTGTTTTGTATTCTCGTCGGGAAATGATCCCGTAATTATCAAAGGGGTAAGATTTCAAACTTGTGCTGAAATCAGCTATTAGGAGGAGCTCACTATGTTTCTGTTTGAACTTCAGGATTACAACCAGATGTCTGGTTTTTATTTATGTCAAAGACAAATATTTAAAACCCCCGCTGCTAGAAGTTATTACAGCTGAGCTTCAGATGATAGGTTTTGGAGTCTTATTTCCTGATATTGATCATCTCACCTCTAATTGGCTAACAGAAATGCGACTCCACCATTGACTCCATTTGCTCTGTAACGTTGATGTTTTATCTCCACAAATAGCTCAAGCCTGCAGGAGTTCATTGTTCTATTCTCCTCGAGCATAAAACAGAATTCTGACTTTTGTGTCTCTTGCCTTGTGTGGTTTATGGTGTCTTAGGGGTTTAAACCTGACAACGATGAAAACCTGGGTCACCCTGTGCATTTTCCAACCATCGTAGACAGATCTTTGGCCATGACAAAAAATAATGAAAATCAGCATGATCCGCAGGTCTGGGGCCATCTAGTGTGACTGGCCCATGGGCAGCTTACTGAGCACTCTCACCACCAAATCAAGCCTCCAACACCTCATTCCTTTGCTTCACAGCAACCCAAGATTGCACCAGAAAAAAAAGTTCAATCTCTGAAACAAACTAAATGGAAACTAACATTGCTCAGGATTTTAAAGGGGAACTTGGCAGTTTTGGCTTGCTTTTAGCGCCCCCTAGTGTCTGTCTGTAGAACCGAAAGCAAAATCTATCTCCTCGCTGGGTGGCCTTTCATTAACCCTGTAAAGTTTCATTTAGGCACCTACTGGCTCAAGAAAATTATTTAAAAATATGAAAATTTTGCTAAGCATTCCCTTTACATCAAGTAATTATATCTGACTGTCACCTATAAAAGAAATATATCACCCACTAATAAGGTATGATGCAGAATGTAGGAAAGTATAAAACTGTATATTTACACAAAATACTTAGTTAGTTTTGTATATTATGACCTTTTCCAAATCTTCAATGAAACCTTACAGGTGATAAAGTAAAGCCTTTAGAAAACACATATGGAGTCACTGATCAACATGAAGACTGTTGTAGCTTCTTCTTTCTGTGCTTTTGAAAAAAATAATGATTAATATCTGTGCTCTAATTAATATACAGCTGTAGAGGTGTGCATGTGTGTGTGTGTGTGTGTGTGTGTGTGTGTGTGTGTGTGTGTGTGTGTGTGTGTGTGAGGCAGACAGGTGGTGCTGATGGGGCTACGTGATTCACTTAGCTCCTAATTTGCATACATATGACAACCATCTGTGCTAATAGGCATCTGTGATGTCTCTATTAGGCTCAGTGCCTCACTGTTTTGCCTGAGGACCGAAGTATTTTACCAACATTGTGATCATGTCCGTTGGCTTTTTGCAACACACCAGATGACGCCGTCTCACAAACGGGAGTAGACAGCAGATATTCTAATTGGGTGGCATGCAACTGTCCTTGTAGGAAAGGAAATGACACAAAATGGAGATTTGCCAAAAATTACAAGTGACACAAAATGTGGAAAGTCAGTCATTTGTAGCCTCCTTGCTGTTTAAGGAAAACTTCTGGACCATGAAGCTGACAGCCGTTTCAGGTGATGTATTTTTCCGACAACATGCTGTGTCAGCCGTTAACTCAGAAACTTCTTGCACCTATTTTACATGAACGGGACTTCACAAAGAAAATTCTGCAGTTAACGCTGAATAACCAGTTAAATGTGTCACAAACAATGGACTGACACCAAACAGAGACAAGACAGGGCTTAAATACACAGGGAGAACAATTAAGGAAACACGAAGCAGGTGTGTGGAGTGAGGGCTGGAGGGAAGGCAGGTGACACCAATTATCAAAATGGGGAAACAGAACCAGTGGAGGGCAGATAAACCTAAAACACCAAACTAAACCTAAGGCCCTGTCCACACGTAGCCGGGGATCTGCCAAAACGTAGATATTTCTCTATGTTTTGGCCCGTCATCCACACGAAAACGGAGTTTTTTCACACGAAAACAGATCTTTAAAAAAAACTCCGGCCAAAGTGAAGATCTGCGTTTTCTCCGTTTTGGGTGTCCGCGTGTGGACAGACAAAACCGGAGTTTTAAGGTCCGTAACGTCACTTTCCGCGACAAAAAATGCTGACATCACGTGTGCGACCTGTGTTTACACTAGCCGACATCATGGAAGCCCTCAGAGCTGCGCTCGCTTTATCAATTGTCCAAGCGCTTTTTGTTTGTTTTTGCAAGCGGAATTACTGCTCCTTGCGGAAGACCACAGACGAAGGACGAGGTTAAGAACGGGGGAAGTACTGCCGCCTACAGGTCTGGCATGTCCTTAACAACGTATTTATCCGGGTACGTGTGGACAGAGTTTTTTTTAAAACGAGGTGGTGTGGATGCAAGTTTTTGGAGGGGCGGATATTCGTTTTTTTTAAAAAAAAACCCGGCTACGTGTGGACTAGGCCTAAGACTGAGGGAAGGACTCACACACACACATACGCACACTACCACACACACATAAACTCACACACACATACACTGAACTGAGGAATGGACACCCACACACACACACACACACACACACACACACACACACACACACACACACACACACTGGTGCAGGACACGCACACACACACAAACACCGAACTGGGGCAGGACACACACACAAACACCGAGATGGGGAAGGACACGCACACACACACACACACACACACACACACACAGACACACACACACACACACAAACCCTGAGCAGGGGGATGATACACACACCGAGCTGGGGACAAAGAGGCTGGAGATGAATGAATGACACAGGACCTGGCAGGAATGATTTTAAAGGGCTACAACATGACACATGGCAAAGGACACATGGGGGCGCTAAGAGACACAAAAGGGAATCTAGAGAGGGATGGAGAAACATCAGGAGACACATGAAGGAAGACGCAGACGCATACCATGACAGGAAGACACAGACCATGACAGGAAGACGCAGACGCAGACCATGACAGGTTCATTGAACACCACATTGAAAACCGGACGCCAGAATCCTTTACCAGATAACTCAAATTAGTTTCACAAAGTTTCAAAATGTTTTTTAGATTGCTAATCATTAACCCTTTCAGCGCCGTGTTCTGTATGACACACACCAACACTGCCTTTACACAATTCATCCCACCACATAGGAACAGCCCAAACAAGGTCAAGAAAAAGTGTGGAAGCACGCTAAAACTGAGCAGATAGATGAGTGGAACAATTGGCCGAGCGATCCTCTCTCAGTGAAACCTAATCGAGATGACAGAAAACATATTACACACTGAACAAGATTAGTGGGGAAAGAGGAGCAACAGGCTGAGGGAGAAAAAGCAGGATGAAGAATCCCATAAAGGAAAAGCACCAACATCAGCACTCTGTTTCACCAATCCAAGATGGTTTCTGTAGGATTTTCCTCCAACAAATCAGAAGAGAACTGGAAACACATAAAAGTTTCTAAACTTGTTGAGTTGCACTTTAAAGCTCTGAGCCATGGATAAATGCACTTTTTTTTATCAGACGGAAAAATTTAGCAGAATTGTGAACGTAAAGACGCCCTAACCCTCTTAGACCAACTCAGCTTTTCTACATTTTATAACATTAAAACCTAACAGACTTCTGTTCCTGAAAATCATTATTTATCTCTTTTACATCCACATAGAAAGTTTTATCAGAGAAAAAAAGCCCACAGTAGAAATCTCAACTAAATAATAAAATGTACTTTTAGCTTTTGTTTTAAACTTGTATTTTCAGTCCATGTTTAGATTTTTTTCCAGTAGGTGTTTTAACTGGTTGCTTACATCAGTGATTCCCAACCGTTTCAAGTTAATCGTAAAATGTCTGAAAACAAATATCATGAGAGATGTACCAAAAAATCCGCTGGTCATTGGATTCGAACTTTCTTCATGATTGTTTAATATGTAAAATCAAAGTTTAGGTTTTTATTTTATGTTAATGCAGAATTACCAAGCAGCAATAAATGTGTGAACTCACCATGGCTATGTGTTTAGTGACACTAGCACTGACAAATCTTTCATATGGATGTTTTTACTCTACGGGCCATGCTTTGAAGTTAATCAGGAATGTGACATCATTGTTGTATGGTTCTATGAGATAAAGTCAGATTAATCAGAAATCTGTATCGCTCTAAAAACTTGAATCGTTGGATCATTTCAAGACCTGCTCTTGGTTTTTCACAACCCCAGTAAAGTTCTGACCCCAACTTTGGGAGCCACTGATCCGAACCTCAGTGACAAGAAAAACTCTAATGTGTGAAATCTATTAATTTAGAAAGTTAACTAAAGTTTACTTATCACAGAAAGAAAAGTCACTAAGTGCTTCACAAAGAAAATCACATAAAAATTAAACCATGATTAAAAGACAAATGATAAGAAGATTATTAGAATAAAAAGGTATTAAAATAGTTGGAGAAGCACTAAAGCGGATTTGAATAAAATTGTCTTCAGCTGCTTTTTAAAGGTGTTCAGACTGTCAATACTACATAAAGGAAGTTCCTTCCAAAGTTGGGGTGAAACAGCCTGGAAGGAGCGATGACCTCAACTTTTATATCTGGTTTTTGGAACTTCTAGAAGGTTCTGATGGGTGGACCTGAGGGCTCGGGTTGGAGCATAAGGCTTTAACATTTCAGTAATATAGGGAGGAGCTTGACCATGTGGAGCCCTGAGAGTTACAGTCAGGATTCTAAAATGAACTCTAAAGTTAACGGGTAGCCAGTGCAGAGACTTTAGAATAGGAGTGATGTGTGCTCTTCTGTTTGCTAACTGATTGCTGTGTGATCTCTATTTTTAGTTCATCCTCTCTCCCATGCTTCTGTTTCATTTAAAGGTTAAATATGGAACAATTTAATACGGGTCGATCTACGTCCCAATCCTCACCTATGGTCATGAGCTTTGGGTAATGACCGAAAGAACGAGGTCGCGGATACAAGCGGCCAAAATGAGTTTCCTCCGTAGGGTGGCCGGGCTCAGCCTTAGAGATAGGGTGAGGAGCTCGGACATTCAGGAGGGACTCGGAGTAGAACCGCTGCTCCTCCGGATCGAAAGCAGTCAGTTGAGGTGGTTTGGGCATCTGGTCAGGATGCCTCCTGGACGCCTCCCTGGGGAGGTGTTTCGGGCATGTCCTGCCGGCAGGAGGCCCCCAGGTCGACCCAGGACACGTTGGAGAGGTTACATCTCCAATCTGGTCCGGGAACGCCTTGGGGTCCTGCCGGAGGAGCTGGTGGAGGTGGCCGGGGAGAGGACGGTCTGGAGCTCCCTAGTTGGGATGCTGCCTCTGTGACCCGGACCCGGATAAACGGAGGAAGACGACGGCAGCGAACCTGGTATTCCAACCTCCACACACTAGATGTCGCTTTGGTGTTCGTGTTCCACCTTCAACCTTTAAGACATCTGTTTTAATGTTTACTGAGAAAAAAATGACTGCTCTGGCTTTGAAATACACACTTGGCATTCAGAACCTAATATGTAACTTAAGGATAATCATCAAAAAAATGCTCTTTAATCAGAAATAATTTTTTTCAGTTTAGCAACTGTGTCACAATCAAATCACAAATCCAGGCTACCGTTAACGTCTTACACATTTAGAGCTGATAAAAAATAATGAATAGTTTTAGCCTGAACTATAAAAGTTTTTGTCAGCTTCAGCATGAGGCTATTGTTTAAAGTCACCAGTTTTTGTTGAGTTTTGTGTTTTAAATGAGCACATGAAGGGTCATGATGTAGTTTAATTCACAATTACTGAGGTAGAGCAGGAAACTAAGTGCTTAATATGTCATTTTTGTCTGCCTCTTTTATCATTCGGCTCCTCTTTGTGTTGATTAGTGAAACGCTCGTGGGTGTGATGAGCTCAGCACACTGGAGCCATCCCCTCCCTCCTTTAATGTTCCCACTTCCTGTATGTTTCCCTTCCCCTCTCTTTGCTTTTTGACACTTTAATTTTACAGTTTTCCTCCTCCTGCTGATCTTTTTGCTACTGCTAATGGCTCGCGTAGGTAAGATAAGTAGTTTCACCAGTTTTCTCCACTTCCCGTCCCCTCTCTGATTCCTTCTCCTCCGAGCGTCGATGACAACATACATCGGTGGGATGAGCTTGGGCTGCAGCTGCTCCATTGGCCCCCTCCATCAGCAATTTGGTTCAGACAGCAGACTTCCAGGGCGGTAATGACCTCTGAACAGATGACGATAATAGCAGCCAGACTAAAGACGTCTCATAGCTCATCCTCTTCTCATCACTCGCTCCCTCTGGTTCTTCCTCTGTCCTAATATTCAACGTGTTTATGACTCTAAGGGCTTTAATGGCAAAATGTGTGATGCAGAAAACAAAATAAGTGAGAGCATTAACTCTTGCCAGAATGTGATTTAATTAAAAGTTTCTCGTTTGTTTAAACCTGTTGCAAAATGTTTTTTTCCACCCGACTTCAAATCGATTTGCAACCGCTGCAATCGCAGAATGCAGGAGGACATCTGGACACCATCCAAGCTTCTTAATTTGCTGTTCAACAAACCAGACAGTCAGTTTTGAGTTGGCTGCCTTGTGTTTATTTTTTCATTGTCATGCACTGAATACACAGATTTCATGGTATATTAAATAATGTTATCCGGACCTTTCAATGAGCTAAATGACGTTCTCTTTCCTCATCTTCCTACTTCCATTGACGTCTTTAATCCTTTAAACACTTCACAGTGTCCTTCTTCGCCCGCCTGCTCTTGCTCTGCCCCTGCTTTGTTTTGCTCAGATGTTAAACCAGTGGGCTGAGGGGGAGGGAAAAGAGGAGGATGTTTCACTTAATTAACTCACGGTATATGACTATTAGGGAATAAACTACAAGCATAAAGAATAATCTTTAACCGAGCAGACGGATGAACTAACAGCAAACATCATGAGGATTTGAACAACCCCCGCTGAGAGCTGATGCTCATTTCTGCCGTGTTGCTGTTGTGAGAGGATATAATGATAAAGATGAGTGCCAGCGTCTCATTAAACTCACAGTTGTGCTGCCAGCTCTGCAAAGCGAGAGCAGCCATCCACGAGAAGGTACCGGGTCATCGTGCTGCTGGAGGACTCCAGCCTGAGACAGCAGGCTAACGGCCTCATAACATCCAGCATCAGGCTCGCAACCAGGTGCTCCTCTACTCAGTCTCAGCTGAAACGTTTAAATCTGATCACACCACAAGAGAAAATGCTCACTCAGCTAGAGAGACGCTCGGTAAAAAAGATGGGATTATTTGGTAAATGGTCCATTTATCTGGATTCTGAGATTTATTTTCCTGGATCTTCTGCTGGTAGAGGTTGATTTTTTTTTGTTCCACTTCAAAGGGGCCACATTTAGTATCGAGCAGATCATGCTGGCATGTTTAAGAATCTAAATCGGCACAAACAGAACGTGGAAAAGAAGATCTTTATAGCTTCTCTGTTTGAAGATGGTTTGAGAAAATTTTCATACTTTTCAGACAAGAAACTTGTCACTTTACCTGACTTAAATTTGCCTTTATGAGCTTTATATGCACAGAATAAGACTAAAAATAACTTTTATGTGTGAACTATAGTGACTGAAGATAGCATAAGTGGGTGTGACATCTTAAAGGCTCTCAGGAATAGAAATATTCCAAAAATAAAGTTCTTTAAAGTGGTAATGCTTTTTATATGGGTCTAATTTTGAATGGCCTAAAATAGTTTTGTAATACTAATAGTACCGGTAGGCAAGAAAAAAAAAATTAACTTGACTTTTAATAATGACGGCTTTTTTTTTTTCATTTTTTCCCCAGTTCAACAAACAGGCGTTTTAAATACTTACTGGAATAATTTAGCTCTGCATTTTCGTTCATGTTTCTGTGGAATCTAACTCTAAACATGGTTCCAGATTTACAGATTTCACTTGAGTGCGGTGGTCATTTTGGTGGAGTTCTCTGACGATTGATGCTTTATCGTGTTGACTTCACATTCCAGCAGGAAGGAGCAACACGATATTTAGAGAATGTGGATGCTGCATTGATTATAAAGGATGAGTGGCTGCCTCAGTGAATGTGATCTGATGGACCACAGTGAGTGGGAAGTTCTCTAAAGGCCAGAACGTAAAACAGGTAGGACCTGAAGGTGAAGGAGCACTGGCAGAAAAGGAAACAAAAACAGAATGGTGGTTTTCAGGGAAAGGTGAGGCCCAGTTGATCACAAGTATGACCAATCCTTTTTATTTATTTATTTATTTTTTACCGTGTCCTGTCTGGCTGTGAAGCAAACAGAATTAATGTCTGAATGCTGGTGACAAGCCTTACAGATTTACTCTCAGGGGGAGCATCAAAGCGTCCGCTTTTAATGTCATGCCTGATACTTAAAGGGGCATTATGGAGGTTTGACAGCCAAAACATGTGTAGAAATAATAAATTTCTTCTTCATACATTCTCCAGCAATGCCCTGTTCCTGTAGAATGAGTCCTGGCATTTTTACTGTGATTGCCTGTTTTTCTGTAAAATCACAGACAAAGAGAGCTGCTCGGGTCGAGCAGGCTGCTTCATGCGCGTTCACGCTCAGGCATCGCCCGTAGCATTTGCTATCAGTAGCTGTAGCAGCAGAGAGTGAGGTAGTGCCAACTCAGCGACTTTGTCGCTATTCCTAACGCCTAGTGATGAACCTAGCTACATTTCTGAGGACACTTAGCTACTTTCTTCAAGATATTTCCTGCAAATTAGCAACAAAATAGCCATTTTCGCTCCGAACCGTTCTTTGAACGTTGTTTCAGCTGTCATCAGTGATATAAATATTACAGATACATAACACATCATTGGTGCTATAGCTCATAGTAAGATTGTGGACTCTTGTGCGGAAGACCCGGGTTTGATTCTGGATGTGAACATAGTTGATTTAGATTTTATTTTTTACATTAATGGTATATTTTTTTACAGTAAGATGCCCAAAATTTTATTTGAGACTTGCTGAATGGCATTGAATTCACAGATAAAAAAGATGTGGGTTCAACTTTCATTTTGGAACATGCAGGAGGACTGACCCATCTAAAACCTTTGTCAGCTGTGCTGAAGAGAAAGGTACAGAAGCTCCTCCAGGCTTGTGTTATGTGTGGAGATAAAACATCAATTTTACAGAGCAAACAGATTCAGTGGTAGACTCCTGATCCTGTCATTTGAAGCTACTTTCTTCTACAGCTGAGCTCTACATCCTGAAACAAGCACACCAGAACTCTAAATGGCAGCCCGTGGGCTGCATTTAGCCCGCCAGATCTTTCCACCCAACCCTTCAACCCTTTTGGCCCTAATAGAAACATATAATAATAAACAAAACTAAAAACCCTAAACTACTCATCAGCCTTTAAATGAATTGTTTTTTATGTTGCATCATCTCCACTGTAATCTAGGCTGTAACTTTGTCTTCTCCTGTAGCTCTAAACTGTAACTCCATTTGTGGGAATTTGAATTTGGGTTTTAATGTGTTTCATTATCATGTCCGGATAATTGTGAAGCATGCTGAATTGCCTCTGTGTTTGAAATGCACTCTATAAACAAAGCTGCCTTGCGTAATGCCCCCCAATTGGGGGGAAGTTTAGTAGCAAAATTCATGTCCCAAATATCAATAATTGTTTACGTTCTCCAAACACATTTAAACTACAGTCAAAACTGTTTAGATGAAAATCAAAGAAAGCCACTTATGATTCAATAATACTTGAACTTTATTTTTAAAGAGCATCTGGCCCTCACGGTGTCTGCTGGAAGAAAACTCCAGCTCTTCAACAAATTTAGTTGAAGACCTCTGCTGTAAAGGGTCCGTTTGGCACATTCTGGCTCAAGAAAATGATTCAAATGTATGAAAATGTTGCATAGTGTGCATTTAAAACAATATTTAAACATCTCAGTCTGTAGCACCAAGAGAGGATTTTGCACTTGGGAAGCCCCGGCTTACCTAATGTTTGGATTAATTAGGGAATCTATTCCCTGGTGTCCTTTAGGAGGACACACTTTATCACTTCAGCCTGCGTCTGTTTACTAAGCAAGCTGGAAAAAAGCTCTTCTTCTCCCCTTTCCTGGCTTTTTACTAGAGTAATTGAGCAATTAAGCATGATTGATTGATTATGGAGAGTGAGAAGAGGGAAATCTGCCCGGGGACACTGAAGGAATCCATACAGTAGCTTTAAATTAGTGAGAGGAATGGCTGGAGTAACTGAGGCAGCCAGATGTCTGACTGAAGTGAGGCTGGGGACGTTCCGTCGCTTTAGCACAGAGGACAGATAAGAAAAATAACACCGTGTATCGAACGGTGTGGAGGCGTGTGTGTGTGTGGACTCCAACTTTCAGTAGAGAGGTGGATGCAAAGCTAGTGAGGAGGAGGAAGAGGAGGAGGAGGAGGAGGAGAAAGGCTGGACGGGGAATTTAAGTTTTAATTAGCCTCTGAGTGGTCACTAAGAGGTGTCTGGCCCTCGTCATGTTTTCCATAAGTCCTCTGTGCAATCTACCCAGATCTGTCATGGTTTTAAATTCACGTGACATCATAACAGCAAACAAAGAGAACAAGGCCAATTATTCCTGTATGATTTCATCCCAGCTCCGAAAGACTTTTTAAGGTCAGACAAAGATTTGAAACTTTCAGTCTCCAACTGGATGGAGTCAAATAACACATTTCATCACCGTTAGCATGGTGGAGGCGTAGAAAACAGGAGGATGCATTCAGAGTGACTTCTCAGGTAAAAGGTCAAGCAGCTTTAAACAACCTCGTTGACCCCCAGGACAAATGTTTTATTGGTGCCACAAAGAGATTAATGTTCTTCAGGTCATCTTTTCAGTCTTCTCAGACCGGTTCTGCACACGTGGTTCCTCCTCGTACTTCTCCAGCCTTTTACAAATGCATGCAGGTATTAAATGTGACACCTGTGTGAAAGAACAAACGCCCCACAGAGGGGTTTGATGATCATTTACCAGCACTAGTTTGATTTGTTGCGTGTGGCAGCTGTGTGACCAAGATTACTGCCAGGTCCTCGGCCCACCCAAGCAGGACAGTGTCTGAATATCATCAGCTGCAGCCTTTCACATGTGGCAGGTGCATGTCCATGTTGTTAATGTGTATGTAACAGTTTTTTTTAAACAAAAGTGATATCAACACAAGCAGTCATGTCTTTTTACCTCTTTATGTTTTATCTAATGTTAGAAACTGAAGGTAAAAGGGAGATCTTTGGTAAAAAAATCACCCTGAACCTGCAGCAACTCTTCCATGTCTTCAAAACGAAGGATGAAAACAACGGGTGTCACAGCTTTTCGTAGTCAGAATTAAACAAGAGCATATTGGCTGAGTTATTCATGAGTTGGATGGAGGCTGAAACTTACCGACCTGAAAAATGTGCTGAGTGTTTTACATGAAAGTGATTACTTCAAAGCAAAATCGATACCTGGCCCAGACTAACACAAGTATACTTGTTTTCTCATTTATAGGAAACAGACGTCCTTTCATGACCGTCTTTTATTAGTGTGCCGTTTTTATTACCATTAGTGAGAAGATTGTTGAATGAACAAGCTTCATTGATGTTGACTGATTTTAATCTCTCTGCAAAAACAAGATGTCAGGACCAGCACACACAGCACTGTGAGAAGGTGTCTGACCCCTTCAGTGTTTCAGATCTCCAAACACATTTGATAATGAAAGATAACATGAGTTCAACCAAAATGAAGTTTTTGAATGAAGATGTAATTTACAAATGGAAGACAACCAAGGTTCATGTGGAAAAGTAATGAAAAAATACCACTTTTTTTCAAAGATGTTCAAAATTCCAATCAAATGCCAGGAAAGCCTTGTCGCTCACATGACTCGCACGTGTATAGCTCCTTTCTAAGTAAGAGGACTTCAAAGCAGTTTACACTACATTGAATCATTCACCCGTTCACATACACAATCACACCCTGGTGATGATGAGCTACGTGTAGCTACAGCTGCCCTCGGCCACACTGACAGAGGCGAGGCTGCTGTACACAGGTGTCATCGGTCCCTCAAACCACCACCAGATGAGCTCACATGAGGAAATTGAGAATCCTCAAGAACCTTTAAAGGGGATATATTATGACTTTAAAAAGTTATAATTGTCCCATGGCCTAATCAAACACGTTTATGAAGTACTTTGTAGTAAATCCCTCACAGATAAAGAGTTCTCAGCTGTATTGACAATTTCAGTACCTTCCAAAATGAGCTGTTTCAGGGCTCTGTCGATTTAAAAAAACAAGCTTGACAGAATAGAGCTGCTGCTCCTCCTCCCTGGAAAAGTGGTTGATGTCTATGCAAACTTCACACACATTGTTTTTTGACATAATGATGTTTCTTTTAGTTTTTCTTTGTCATGTTTGCAGAAGAGAGGCAGTAGAGAACCACAAGGTAGCACGGCAGGATGCCAAAGCTGACTTTTTCACAGACTGTCCCCTTTAAGATATTTTGGAAACTCCATCTCAAATGCTGTTTGCAATGCTTCACCAACAGTCTTAACCCAATTAAGAAAATGCTGTCTAAGAAAATGTGGGATTTATTTAGCTTACTCTGATTATTTTTACACTTTGCACTTTCACTGAACAGGAAGTGTTCACCATACAGAATTTACAACACAAAACTCTACAAACTTTGGGCCCAAACTTGATTTTTCTTCATGATCTTAGAAAGGTCGTGAAGGAAGTTCTTCAAACTTGTTAGATTTTCATGATCATGTGTCTGTTTGGAATTTTCTCATAGAAAGCCTTAAAGAGCAGGTTTACTGAGAAACAATGTTTTACTTGATCGGTCACTCTGAGATTTTCATGCAGGCTGAACATGAAAATAGTCTCCTACACCTATCTCCTGCATTAGCTTCTGATAGAAAATAGGTGAAACTCTGGGATTAGAAAATCCTGACAGATGTACCCCACACAGTCACTTAACTAACACGGACTCACCCATCTTGACTCACAACAGGGAAGGCTGTTGCTGGTTGCGTGTCCAGGAAACAGAAGAGAACGTTTCAGCAAGTAAAAGCTAACCATTATCATTAGCAACTCCATCACACAGCAGAACTCCTCCAGGCTTGTGTTATTTGTGGAGATAAAACATCAACATCGCAAAGCAAACAGTCAGTGGTAGAGTCGCGCTGATGTTAGCCAATGAGAGGCGAGATGTCCAAATATCAGAAAATAAGATTCCAAATCCTGCCGTCTGATGTCACTTTCTCCTCCCGCTGACTTCTACGTCCTGAAACAGGTGAACCAGAGCTTTTTGTTTCTAGAGTGTGATGTACAAGGCATTCGTTCCTATTTGAGACCACTGCACGTATATAAAAAATATGAGTAAAACTGACCATTTAAGAATCTGTTCTGCTACAAATACTGTAATAAATTGTCAGACATGTGTTTCAGAAGTAAAAAGTCTTGCTTGGTGTTTTGAGCTAGAATTAATCTCCAAAATTCCTGTCACAGCTTATTGAGATTGAGTGTGTTAGGGTCAGTATCCTGCTTTCCTCCCTGAAGGCTGCGAGACTTTACACAAGCAGACACTAGCGTGGGAGGAGGGTTTAGTAGTAGCCACTTCCTCAGCTCGCTGCCATTCCTGACTTCAACACAACAGTCTCCCAAACTCTTTATATCCTCATAAAATGGGCCTTTCCAGTCCTCCAGCTGAGAGTGATCCCAACCACTGAGACTCCTTCAACACCCAACGACAGGAGTGTCAAACTGGAGTTCCAGCAGCAGTCGACAAGGGAATATTGTCCAATTAAAAAAGGGTGATATCTGCCCACTTAATCCTTAAACAGGTCTACTCTTGACTCTACTTTCTGTTTGTCACCAAACATGTTCAAGTTCTTGTTTCACTTTATTTAATCCCTCCCTCACTGTCCTCAAGGCCAGGAGGTGAAACCTCCTCAACATCTGCCGTAAACACTTTGTTTACGGAAAGATCCACGCAGAGTGCAACAACATTTAACAACTTCATTTTGGGAGATGTAATTCTGCTTGTGTTTTGATTCAAAAACAACCCGTGGGAAAAATGTGTTCCCATCCAGCTGCAGCAGGAAAACAAAGATGCTCCCTGTAATTACAAACACTTTCCATGAACAATTCTGTCACAGTGACATTCCCCACACTCGGCAGCAAAGGTCAACAGATATTTTAACAAAGTATGAATGATTGTCAGTGGTTTGTGCTTCGGTTCCCAAAAGAGTGGTGAACAGGCTCCTAAAGAACCACTAAAATTCCCACACAGCCATATGGCCTGAGATTAAATGCGCACCATGCATTCATCTGACACACACTGATCCTGTGTATTTAGTTATATGAACGTACCAGATTCAGACTTTTATCAGCAAATTAAATTCTGCAACAGGAGATCGACATTTTGAGAAAATTAAGTTATACAGGTGCAATCAGATACAGTTTGGACACATTGTAATTTCACTGTGGAGATTATGTTTTGAAGTCATTATGAACGAGGAAGCGACGTGATGACAATTATAGTTCCAGTTTCAAACACCCGGAGCCTGACCATGGCTCTGTTTCTGCATGATAATCAGCAAATCATCATTCTCTCATTTTAACAGGTGAGATATGACAAATGTTTAATGTGATTCTTTTTCAAATACAAAAATTAAGTTGGTAAAATTGATAATATCACACTAATATGATAAGAATCCACCCTGCTTCTCACTGTTATTCATTAAGCTGAGAGCAGCATGAAGCAAGCCTGCAGGTGTTCAGAGCATGCTGGTAAATCTCTCAAAATAAGTTCCTAATCATCAACAAGACGCTTTAATGTGCTGAAAGGAATCCAGCTGGATACAGAAACACATGCAAAAAGGAGGAAAACTGAATTTGTGTAGAAAAAACAATCCGAACTTGAGGTATTATTCATTCATGGGCTGAAAGGTTTCCATCTTTTGTTGATGTTCATGTATTTGGTAGTAGTTTCCATCCAAAGCAATTTATGTAAAAGGATGGAACGAGGCAGCTGCCCTTGAGCCTCACATAGGGAAGAAGACTAGACAAGGTTGTGAGTGTAGAAATGGAGAGAAAGCATGGAGGGAAGTCCACGAGGAGAGAGCAGTATATGGAAGGGAATTGCAGGGAAAGAGGATGCCCTCTGAAGAGCTGGGTCGTCAAGAGTTTTAAAGGTAAACAGAGATGCCCTTGTTCTGGGAGCATGAAGTCATTCCGCTGTTGTTGAACGACATGGGAAGTGTCTGGATCTGGAGTCACCGACCGCTGTGAAGCTGAGAACTACTTCACCACCAGGTTGATACACCAAGTTTAGTCATGCGCACATCCTTAACCCCTTAACATTCCTTCGTCCCGCCCACGGGATTTGATCAACTTCCTGTTCTACTCTTGAGTACAACCGCAACAGTGTTTATGTTAGCATACAAAAGCTATACATCACTGGAAAGCTAAGAATCTTCACATTCCAATGAGGTATGCTAATCAAGCACACAACAACAGCTGTAGACACAGTAAACACTTTTGTCCAACCACTCGCAAATGCAAAATTTGTTAAATCTGCCCTTTAATGCTTTATATGGTTTACAGAATAAAGCTATCTGGAACAAAAATGATCGTTTTTTTTATCCAAAGGGGTCCAATAAAAGTACTCCAGTAAAATAGTTAGTCCACAACAACTCTCATGTCCACAATCCAACATAATGTGCTGCTGAATGCGTCCCAATATTCCTTCAAATGATAAACTGTTGAATTACACCAACAACAATGCTAGCCAACAATGCAACCAAGATAACAGCAAAAAACTGTAGAAACCAGAGGAAGCCGGATCTTGTTTCTGCTCGCTGGCTGTGCGCACATCTGTTTTGTTTACAAACAAATAAGGGGTCTTTAGTGAACATATTTAAAAATATAAATTTCAAATCTATATCAGTGCAAGTGTCAAAAGAAAAATCTCTTTTCTCTTTGGGCTTGTCCCTTCAGACATCTCCACAGCCAATCATCTGTCTCTGTGTAGTCCTGTCTTCTGCATCCTCTAGTCTCACACCAACTTACTTCATGACCTCTGTCACCACATCCATAAATCTGCTTTCATCCTCCTGCCTGGTGACTCCAACTTCATCATCCTTCTATGTGATCATTGTCTTTCCTCTGGACATGTCCAAACCATCTCAGCTTGGCCTCTGACTTTAGCTCTAAATCATCTAACATGACCTGTCCCTCTGATGTCCTCATTCTCCTCATCACTCCCAAAGAGAACCCCAACATCTTGAGCTCTGTAACCTCCAGTTCTGTCTCCTGTCTGTTCCTCAGGGACACTGTCCTCAAACCAGACAACATGGCTGCTCTCTGAAACCATCCATCCATTGTCTGAACCCGCTTGTCCATGCAGGGTCGCTGGTGGGCTGGTGCCTATCTCCAGCGGTCAATGGACAATAAGGCGGGGTACACCCTGGACAAAGTGCCAGTCCATCGCAGGGCAACACAGAGACACACAGGACAATCACACACACACACCTAAGGACAGCTTAGACAGACCAATCAACCTAGCAGTCATGTTTTTGGACTGTGGGAGGAAGCCGGAGCACCCGGAGAGAACCCACGCATGCACAGGGAGAACATGCAAACTCCATGCAGAAAGATCCCAGGCCGGGAAGCGAATCCAGGACCTTCTTGCTGCAAGGCAACAGCTCTAACCACTGCACCACTGTGCAGCCCGCTCTCTGAAACCCTTTTATCAAACATCACACCTGACACTTTCTCCACCCATTCCAATCTGTTTTACACACTTCTTCACCTCTTTTCCACTCTCTCTGCAGCTTTGGACCATAGACTCTAAGTCATTAAAGTCCTTCGTTACTTCTCCCGTAACATCACTGTTCCACTTGTGTCCCTATCATTTACACTCATGGATTCTGCCTTCGTTGCTCTTTTTTCAGTCCATATCTCCACTTCTCTAGCGTCTCCTATGCCTGCACCCTGCTCTCACTGCAGATCACAGGATTTGCAAAATTTGGAAATTACATTGATAACAGATTGGCAAGATTTGGAGGGTCACGTAAGAGACTGAATAATAGGCAGAAACTTGTAGTTTACTGTTTCTGATTAACCTAACTTTGGGATTAGATGGGAGCAGCTCTAAACTTTTATTTTTGGGTTGGAGGAATGAAAACAAATCTTTCTGGTTCTCTTCAAAGCCCTGGAGTCGACAGATCCCAGAGAGACAACAGCTTCTCAGCAAAATTGACGCCCCACTGCAATCTCCTTTTGTCTGGCAGAAGAAACAGACCATGATGGGAGTAACAAGGAGGATTCTGTGATGGATAGAAAGAAATGCATCATCACTGCCTTTGCCTTCAGCTGTAGCTGGAAGTCCATCCTCTGCTCAGGCTGTGTCTAGGTTGCCAGATGATAAGTTTCCTTTTTGCAGGTAGTCTGAGATTCAGGTAAACTTGAGTTGACAGAGTGGTGAGAAGATCTCCAGCTGTTTGTGTGGAATGAGACGTGCAGGATAGGAAGTTCCATGAGCAACCAAGGGCCAGAGAGTCCGAGACATAAACATTTTATCATCCTACATCCTCTTGTATATTTTACACAACCACTTCCTGCACTTTAAAACTTGCTTGCACACTTATTTGCTTCTTGTGCATCAATGGGGAAAAACCTGATGCTTAACTTGGTCAGCATGTTGATTTGGAGAATTTTTGGTTTGTAAAAATAAAATCTGGATATTTGTAGAATAATGGGTTTTTTAATGGATGAAATGTACCGCCCCCCCCCCCGCCCCCCCAAAAAAATTAATACAAAAAATTTAATTAATTAAATTAAAGAAGAAAAAAAGTACATATATATATATATATATATATATATATATATATATATATATATATATATATATATATATATATATATATATATATATATATATATATATATATATATATTTAGAGATGATAGACCGTCATTGGGATTACTGGGCTTTAATGCTTCTACATTCTTGTTTGTTGGCTTATTAGTGATTTAACCAGCAATAGTCGGAGTCACAAATCTTTGTTAAAGTTTTTGTGATATGGAGGCTAAAAAGTTTGGGGAAACACAGTTTTAAAGCATCTTGGGACGCCCGAGTCTGGAATGCATTCATGTAACTGCCTGATGATGACTTTTCCACCTGGTGCACAAAAACAGAATCGTGTAAGGGCAGAACAAATAAATCTGTGTGATTTGTTATGCAGAGGCTGATGCGGCTCATGCTGAGTGATTTCTCTTAAACCGTCATCTCTGACTCTTGATGGTCAGCTGGTGCAGATTTGGAGGTGAGAGGGGGAAACATGGCAGTGTGTCATTTTAGACATTTGACTGACAAGCTAAAACAAACAGATGTTTTTTTTCCTCTTCACAGAGACCTTTTTTATTTTCCTTGGTAGCAGAGGAGACATTTGGGCATAAGGAAGCACTTGATTCAAATGGGACAATTTGAGTCAAACACCGGATGGGAAAGGGACATAAAAGAGGCCCTTCATGATTCCAACTCCTGCCCCGGGTCAGGTTTCAAACAAGCATCCCCATCGTCCACAATACTCCAACCCACGTTCTTCATGAATACTTTGACACTTTACATGCAAAACACACTCTTCTGAAAACACACGTGTGAAGAAATGTTTAATGCAGCCTCTCATAACATCAGTTCATGGTAAAAGGCTAACTAGTACTAAAGAATGAAGGCTAAATGGAGGTGAACCCTGCAGTTTCAACAATCACATCAGGAAGTTTCAAAACAAATTTATTGTCAAGACTTTGATCAAGGAAATACAGCTCATATGCTCAAAAACAAATCTAAACAAAGGTGTGTGTAACAGCTTGTTTCTCATGATGTTTTATTAAACATCAAGTTCACTCATATTTACAATACATTTGTAGCGGTCTCTAGTGAAGCTGAATTCCTTGTGAGTCGTTCTCTGGGGACACAAATCTCTGGTGCGCCTGTTTCAGGATGTAAAAGTCAGCTGGAGGAGAAAATAGCTTCAAACAACAGGATTTGGAGTCTTGTTTCCTGATATTCAGACATCTCGCCTCCGATTGGATAACAGCAATGTGACTATACCACTCTGTTTACTTTGCAACGTTGATGTTTTATCTCCACAAATAGCACAATCCTGGAGGAGTTATGCTGTGTGGTGAAGTTGCTAATGCTAATGGTTAGCTTCTACTAGCTGAGACATTCTCTGCTGTTTCTTGGGCGCTAAACCAACAACAGCCTTCCCTGTCGTGAATCAAGATGGGTGAGTCCATGAATGATAAGTGACAATGTGACATAGATCTGTCAGGATTTTCAAATCCTAGAGTTTCACCATCTATTTTCTATCAGAAGCTAATGCAGGAGATAGGTGTAGGAGACTATTTTCTTGTTCAGCCTGCATGAAAACCTCAGAGTGACTGGTCATTTATAAAAGTAATTGGTAAAACATGGTTTCTCAGGAAACCTGCTCTTTAATTTTCTGAACCAAGCATTTTTCCATCTATTTTCTATCAGAAGCTTAAGCAGGAGATAGGTGTACGTTACGCTGAACCTGCAGAGTGACTGATCCTTTTCAAGAATAATATGTAAAAAGTTGTTTTTCCTTGAACTTACTCTTTAAAATCTGTCACTTTTTGGCACTGATGGTCAGTTGAAGTCATATTAATTCAATATAAGAGGAGATAAGAATTTAAACTCAACCATCGTGTTAAAGAAAAAGGTTTTAGGAGCCTTTTAAACATGTTTTTGTAGATTTGAGGTTTGGTGAACTGTTTTTGTTGCCGCTCTACTTTTACCACAAGAGAAAAAAGTTAAGGGAATAGGAAACGAGGGGGAAGCATGAAGGTTGATTTCACCGTTTTATATTCTCATGCAAGTGCACTGTGTGCAGATCATTTTCTTTATGCAAATGTTTTTGCTTGAAAAGAAATTATTGATCACAGATCAGATACTTGTGGCTCCAGAAAATAGAGAGGAATAGCGCGGGGGTTAAGGCCAGCCTAAATGAGAAAAGCAAAATGAATTATGCAAGTCTCTCGCACATCCACCTTTTCCTCATTATGTGGAGCCATCTGAGCTGTAATTAAATTCATGCACTGATAGGATTCCCTCGTTTTCTGCCACCCTGCTTTTCTTGTGCACTTCGTCATTCTGGCAGTTTCCAAAAAGCAAGGGAGGGAGTCGTATTAGAGATCTGTAGAATGTCATATGTTACTTTCCTGTTTCTATGCTTTGCTTTTAGAATTAAATTGAATACAAATGAGTCTGAGATAGCAGTGAGTGGTCAAATGCTTTCCTTTTAGCCCAAGAAGTTTTAGGAGAAGAAAACCAGGGAAGCAGTTCCATGATGGGTAACACAGAATCAAAACACCACCACAGCACTGTGGGACTGTAACTGAGAATCATCCAGATAGGAGAGTAATCGAGGAATGTTTCACAGCCTCTGCCTTAAGAGAACGCCTGTAGACCACATCTGCCAAGACCGTATCACTGATCAAAAGCCAGGAAAGTTCTCCTTTGACCATTATAAGTGATTCAAAGTTCTGGTGATGGAGATAATGGCTGAACGTTGTCAAAGTTTAACCAGTTGTTTGTAATGAATCCAGGAAAGGAGAAGAGTACGTTCGTGGTGGTTGGTGAAATAGGAGAATTCAATTCCAATTTTATTTATAAAGCACATTCAACAAGGCATTACAACCAAACAAGGTGCTGTACACTAAAAATGTTAATTAAACCGGCGTTATACAGTCATGTAGAACAGAGATAAAAAGGAAAAACAACAAAATTCCTAAAACTAACAGTTAAAAATCAATAAAACACAGGGAGAATAAAAAATAAGAAAAACATAAAAAAAAACTCAATAATACGGAAGTTGATATTGTGGAGTCCATTTTTAAACAATGCAGTTGTAAGTGAGGTTCATAATTATGTGGTATAAGCTAGGTTGAAGTAGTGAGTTTTCATGCGTGATTTAAAATGCTAGCTGTTGGTGCTTGCCTCACTGGCAGTGGTAATGTGTTCCACAGCTTCGGTGCACAGACAGAGAAAGCCCTTTCTCCACGGCTTTTTAAACGTGAATTCAGAACAGCTAGGAGGAGCTTATCTTCGGACCTGAGAGCACGCGGCGGATTGTAGTAATGGACAAGTTCACACAGATATGGAGGAGCTTGATGGTTCAAGGATTTGTAAGTCAGAAGCAAAATTTTGAAATTTATCCTGAACTGCACGGGCAACCAGTGGAGAGATTTCAGAATTGGTGAAATGTGTTGTCTTCTGTCAGCTCCAGTCAGGAACCTAGCTGCTGAATTCTGGACCAGCTGAAGTCTAGAAAGAAATGAGTAAATGTTGTGTCTTTCTCTGCAGGTTTGAGAGGAGAGTTGATGATCCAGAGGTCCAGGGATGAGAGAGACGTAATGGAGGAGGGTGTGCAGGTAGGTCATCCAGGTGAGTGACTCACAATCAATACAAGCTCTTTTCAGATTTAGAAAAAAAGGTTTCAGAAACAGAAGAGACAACTGAGAGTCCAGACATCAGCAGCAGAGACTATTGCAGACTGCTCCTCAAGGATGTTGTGAACATGGAAATAATTAGAACACTTGGCCAGAGACTAATACCAAACAGAACAGTCAGTGCTTCCCTTAGATAGCACTGAGTGATGGAGGTCAGCCTGAAAACAGAGGCAGAGGCTCAGTCCACAGGTTGGAATCTTTTGACGATGTGTAAATGTGTAATGTTTCTAGAAAATCAAGCATAGCATGGTCGTATGCTATGGAAACTGTATGAGGCAAGATGAGAAGGGAAACATTTGGGTTTAAGCAAAATAATGCACCACAAGTGAAATGAAGTCTAAAGATGCACGAGAAACAACAATCTGTTAAAACTTTCTAAAGAAAGCTAACAGCATTTTCTTTCTTCCTTTTCATTCATTCATTCATGCCTTCACTTGTTTCATCTTATTTTTGTCCAGAGTCAAAGGAACTGACACCGATCTCAACTGGCCTTTGGGAAGGAGGCGGAGCTACACCTTGATTGGTTACCAGCCTCATGAGCTGTTTTTACAGGACCATAGCGTTTTCAAAACGGGATTTGCTGCGGCTCCCTAGGGGGATGAAGGTTGTTTACAAGATCAGACCACAGCGGTAATGTGGCGCAATCGTGGCAATTGTATAAAAGATTAGGTGATGGCGGCATAAAGGGGGTATGGGGGCGGTTTCTGCGCTGCCGCAGACTTCCGTTTATCTTGCACATAACTTGCTTTTTGTTGCAATTGAAGCCGCGATCGTTAAGTTTTTTTAACAAGCAGCTCCTAAAGGTGTCTGTCCCCATCAGTCCCTGTGCAGTCTCTGGTGATCTGAGCTTCAGCTCTAACAGAGAGGCTCGTGGAGCGCTGCGAAGCTCCAATTTGCCATCTCAGCTGATTTTGTTCAAAAATCAAATCTTATTGCCTGTGTTTACTTTCACTTTCAATAAATTTGCCAGTCGTAGCTCAGCAATAACTCTCCACGTCCTCATGACACCTACCTCTGTTGCGCCAGGGCGCACACGACAGACCATTACCACAATATTACTACCAAGCGAGGAGGAACGAATGCCGCAAGCGCATTGCCATGCCGGCATGGCGCATTTATAGACATACCATTGCGGTAATATTACGTCGATTTGCCGGCATGGTGTGTCTTGTAAAAAGGGCTATAGAGACAGGCAGCTGTTCACAGAGCCAGTTTAGATTAATCAGTTAACCAAACACACGTTGTGAGAAGAAACTGGAGAAGACTCACGTGCAAAAAGTTCAAACCGGACAGGTCGTTAGCTGGGAGAGAAAGACCTTGTCGCAGTAAGGCAACAGCGCTCCATGGCACAGCTTTACAGATCTAATCTGGTGTACATTTTTAGGCATCAATGAACTTTCTACTGTCCATCCTTTCCTAAGGATTTGTAGACTCCCAACTACAAGAGTCAAGCTGCAAATTTGTTGCCAACAGTTTTTACAAACCCAAAAGACAGGAAGAGACAGTTTATCTTGCAAATATACTCCTTCAGGAGCTTGTGGTCTTACTACATCCTCCTCCATTTTCTTCTCTCTTGGGGGATGGATTCAAAACAGGAGGTGGATGCAGTGGAAACGGGCGTGGATTTATGATGCAGAGGCAAGTGTGAGTAAAAAAAGATCTTTTCCTATCTGGGCTTTGAGCCGCTGCAGCCCTGAGATTTATGATGAGGATGACACAGCTGATTACTCTTGGTTACTGAAGAGAGCAGCTTTGGGGATGGTAAGTGTTTGTGTTTGCGAATGAAAGAATAGAGCCACGGGTTTGTTTATGGTCTGGCTTGATCTTCGTCAGATCCCCTCTGACCTTCATCAGTTCTCATGGGCAGACATGACTAAAGTCCAGGTGAATTCATGTTGTGACAAAGGGGAAAATGACAAATTGTGTAATAAAAGGAATAAATAAATAGCACACCAGACTAATGGAAAAGCCCTCACCGTGACCTCGTAAACTGATGCATGGTGGGCTTCTGCCTTTTCCTCTTGACAAATCTGTGGGCTCCACATTAAACTGAAGCATGAATTCTAAATTTGGAGAGTTCAGCCAAACCAAACAATAACTGCACAAAGGCTGAGCAGGTGTTCTGACCCCTTCAACCCAGATGGGAGCGCACCTCTCCATTATGGTGTTACCAGTTTGAGATGAAGTTGACTAAAAAATATTTTGTTTTCATTTTATATGTAAGTCAACAGAAATTGAAGCAGAGTGTGAGTGTGCATGCATGCATGCATGCATGTGTGTGTGTGTGTGTGTGTGTGTGTGTGTGTGTGTGTGTGTGTGTGTGTGTGTGTGTGTGTGTGTGTGTGTGTGTATGTGTGTGTGTATTTTCCTTTAGTTAGATCTAGAGACGCAGTACTGGACTCCCTGAGCAACAAATGCACGCTGTGTTCCTTAGTTGTTTTTTTCATTGGGTAAAACGTAAACATATTTTTGTAACTTAATTGCTTAAAAACAAAAGGTTGGCACAAACATTGCTTGACATGACCTTAGAAAAGACACAAACCACTTGCCCCTTCCAAAGCCTGCTTTTAGGCCTCTGGGAGGTTTAGAGTCCATTCCACAGGCCTTTGTTGTCTTAACTGTTTGGATGAGATTTTTGGTGGAATGGGTTTCTCTGCGTGATTGATGAGCCGTGGCCAATTAGAAGCTTAGCCACCGAAGCCCAAAAAGACACCAGTGACATCAGACATAAACAGCATGGAGCTTTGGGAGACCTGCTGTTTAGAGAAACAGAGCTTTCCCTGGGATGCCAGGTCCTCCCGGAGGTTTTGGATGTTTCATGGTTTTAAAATACCTTTAAAAAAGAAGTCAGTTGGCATTCCTAAACAAGACGTGTCAGATGATGTCAGTTTTTCTGCATGGTGCCGCCCCAGCAGGGATAGGGCAGTGAGCGTCTGCTCTGTCTGACATGGTGCGTTTGACGGGCAGCAGGGCGCCAGCCGGGGGCTCGTTAGACAAACTATGACAACAAAAATTTGTCCTTGAAAATCAATTATAAACAGAAGAGCGTCTCTGCATGTGTTTCTGCTTGGAGTCATGCAGCACTCTCTGCCTCATTTAGTTTTTTCAGTAACTCTGACTCCATGGCCATTCAGACGCTCATCCCTGTGGGATTAGTGAGGGCACGGATCCCTTTGGCATAGTTCCTGTAAATCTGAGCAGACGCAGGGAGGTGCCGACATGCCTAGGAGGCCTCTATGTTCACCAAGACCTTTTATTAAGGATTCCTGTGTCAAGATTGTTTCATTTTCCCATGTTGGACTCACGTAAAATAAAAATTAAAATAATTTTTGCTGCTCTGCTGAGGAAATCTGAGGACAGGAGCTCTCAGAACAACAAATCAAAATTCAACTAATTTCATATGCCACATATTGCGGCACCAATTCTTGGGCTTTGAAAAGAATTAAGGGACCCATCACATTATGTCACACTTCCCTCACAGTGACTCAAAAGCCAGACATTCTAAACATGCTTGCATTTTTCAGGATTTATTCTAACATCACTTTTATTTGCAAACTTTGAATCTCAGTGATTTGTTTTAAGGTTGAAAGAATTAGTAAATTTAAAAAAAATGTTTTGGAGATGAGAACTAGATGGCTAAAAAGAGATATCAGCCAAATTATTTAAGCATTCGGTTATCACTGTCAACTTTTAGACAAAAAACGTTATTTTTATAGAAGTACGTGGTGACAAAAGTAAAACTCGACACCAGACCATTTACTGAATCGGGATGTAAGGAACACGGTTCAGCTCGTGACGTGCCTCCTGGGGGCCCACCCCCAGTTCTAGATCTACCCGGAGTCTCAAATGCCTGCCAAACGTGAGAAAAGGGGGCACATAACTGGTAGAGCTGTGTGTTGTGTTGTTTTACGCATGTACCAACTCAGGAATGTGCTCAGGCCAATGGTTCTGCTTAGCTGTCTCCAATGAGCGAAGCATGCCTAGCAATGTCTGGTTGAACCGTTCTGTTCCACCATTCCCTGCTGGGTGATATGGCATTGTGCGACTCTTGGTTATGCCATAGGTGTCACAGAGCTGCTTCATTAAAGCAGACTCAAAGTTAGGGCCTTGATCTGAATGGAAATGGATGGACAGCCAAAAGGCTGAATTACATGTGTCCATAGTGCCCTCACTGTGGTCTGCGCCGTCTGATCTCTGGTAGGAATGGCCCAAGCAAACCGGGTGAATAGATCTGTAGCGACAAGTCTGTTTTGAAAAACATCAGTAGGCCGACCAAGCGATAAAAAGTCTAAACCTATCATTTCTAAGGGATAGGACACCACCACAGGGTTCAAAGGAGCCCTTAATTCTACCTTCTCTCTTTGCAAACTACAGGTGACACAACCCTGATGGAAACGATGTATCTCCCCCTCTTGGTCCAGCCAGTAGAATTTTTGTCTGATCCGGGCGAGGGTCCAGTTCACCTCAGCATAGGCAGCTGCCTCGTGGATTCTCATCCAAACCTCTCTATGTCGAGAACAGGGGCATACAATCTGGTAGTGCTCTTCATTGGTTCAGGGCTCGATTAACCTCCGGTACAGTAAGTTGCACTTACTCACAAGCCTCTTCTGTTGTTGTAGCAACTTCTGGGCTGTGCAGGACATAGCTTGTTGCTCTGCTCTCAGGGGTCTTATTTGTCGGTCCACGTACCCTTTAACCACTTGGATGTCTGGGTCATTGGCTTGAGCTAGTTCCCATTCACCATCAGCCCAATCTTCACTTCCCCATCAGGGGTGAGCTCCACCGCCGCCGAAAATGCAGCCTCCACATCGGCGGGTTCAACATCTGAAGTGGTCACTGGGAACCTGGACAAGGCGTCAGCATTTGTGTTGCTTTTACCCAGACGATACTTGATGCTATAGTTAAAGGAGGCAAGCTGAGCAACCCAGCGCTGTTCTGTTGCCCCCAGGTGGGCTGTCTGCAGATGGGCAACAGGATTATTGTCAGTAAACACTGAGAACGCTACATCAGTCAGATAATCCTTAAACTTCTCAGTTACTGCCCACTTGAGTGCCAAAAGCTCCAATTTGAAGGAGCTGTAATTTGCATCGTAGCACTCAGCTGGGTGTAAGCAACGGCTGGCATAGGCTATGACGCACTCCTGCCCCGCTTGTACTTGAGCCAGCACTGCTCCCAAACCCTGATTACCGGCATCAGTGTACAAAATTAATGGCAACGAATAATCAGCGTGTGCCAGAACTGGGGCCTGGGTAAGCGCTGTCTTTAGTGTGTCAAAAGCCACTTGGTGCTCAGGGGACCATTGTATCACCCAGGTCTCTGTCCGCTCGTCGTTAGGGGCACCAGCCAGCAGCGCATTCAGCGGCTGCGCAATTGTTGCAAACCCAGCTACAAAGCTTCTGTAGTAGCCGGCCAGTCCCAAAAAGGCCTGCACTTGTCGCACAGTAGAGGGGGTCAGCGAGATCGTATCTGGGTCAGATCTTACCCCTCTTTGATCTACCACGTGGCCCAAAAATTTCACCTCACGTTGCAGAAGTTTACACTTGTCCAGCCGTAGCTTCAATCCATGCTGCCACAGCCTTTGGAGCACCCCATCCAGATGCTGTAGGTGAGAGGAGAAATCGGGTGAGTGAATAATGATGTTGTCTAAGTACACCAACAGTGACTCTGCCATCTGACCACTTAAACACTGCCGCATAAGTCGCTGGAAAGTGGCAGGGGCATTACACAGTCCGAACGGCATGCGTTCAAATTCAAACAACCCAAGTGGATTGGGGAAAGTGGTCTTCTCCCTGTCCTGGGGATCCATTTCAACCTGCCAGTACCCGCTGGCCAGGTCAAGGGTAGAAAACCACTCTGCTTGGTAAATATTTTTCTAGAAAACTCTGTTGCATTAAAGTTACTTGGGAACCCGTATCCAGTAACCCCTAGAGCTAGACTCCCTCAATGGTCACCCCATGGTATGACTTTGTACGATAAATGTATCAGTGGCCCCTTTCCCTTCTGGTAGTGAATCAGCCACCCCTGCCCCCCGGACCTCAGCAGCGAAAGTCCTTTACTGCCAGGTAATAGATGAATGTCACAAATGCAGGATGTCATAAAGCTCTGAGGTGATCTAGTGGTTTTATTTAAGTTGACGTGACTCTCTAGCCTGACCAGCCATGCCAGCGCTTCCTTATGGGAAGCAAAGGGCCCGGTAATGCTGCCATTCAAATAAGCCCACCCCCTGAGAGTTCTAACCCAGCCAATTTGGGTCATGTCCGTCAGTCTTCTCATTTAGCAGTGCCATTGTCAGAATTAAATAGAGTTACTGGTTGTTTCCTCAAGCTACAATCTAATACTGCAAAAGTTAATTTAATGTTTTTATAGACATTATGAAACTCTTGGCTGCCAAGTGATACTTGCAGTGGCGAAAATCCCTAATCAATCAATCAATCAATCCCTAATTGTTGGGGTGGGGGGGGGGGACATTAGACAGTAAAAATTTCAGGAGTAATTCCTGAGGGGGACATTAAAAAAAGCTTTTTTTTCATGTGCTGATGTGCTGCAGCGAAAAATGCGCCGTAGAGGAAACTTGTTAATATACGTCAACACTGTGGATTTAATAGAAGCTTTAAAGAACAAACTCTGGATGGTGTGAGGTGAGTTTGTCTCACTGCAGAAATAAAAACACACACGGTGCATCAGATGCAGTCGCTCACCAACACTCGTGTGTGTGTGTGTGTGTGTGTGTGTGTGTGTGTGTGTGTGAGTGTGTGTGTGTGTGTGTGTGTGTGTGTGTGTGTGTGTGTGTGTGTGTGTGTGTGTGTGTGTGTGTGTGTGTGTGTGTGTGTGTGTGTGTGTGAGCATGAACGTCAGAAGCCTGTAGAATAATTAAAGTCATCATGCTAGAGAAGCTTCTCTGTGGTGGGTCACACCAGCTGCTTCTACAATAAATAATTATGATAATAATAAATAACATATTTTATTTCCTTTCTGAACAATTTCAGTTGAGAGTTTTAATGTTTAAAATTTGTTAGATTGTTACTGACAGCAGCTACGTTTAAGTTTCACTTTCTGTTCTGACTGGTTAGGGTTAGGGTTAGGATCTTTAGATTTGTCACAGTGATCACCCCCTGATTCAGTCGAGACCAAAACAGTTTACTTAGGTGATCCTGGCAGTGCACGGGCCGTCGCATGTCATTCAAAAAAACCCTTCAATGATGGTTCAGCCAAGGGAAAGAAAGGGGTTATCAATAGGGTTAGTGTCGTTGGGGTCAGGGTTAAGGGTTAGGGGCATGTTTAGTGTCCTTAAGGTTAGGCTTTAAGGTTAGGGTTAGGGTATGGCTAACCCTGGCTGCTGCAGGTAGGAGAACAGCTTGATGTTCCTGGATCTGTTGGAAAAATTTAGCCTCTCATCCCAGAAGCTTCTTCCAGACTTTGGTTGTGGTCAGAAACAAACACGCTGATTGTGCTGCAAGTCTTTTTCTTTTTTTCTCTACAAAACATGTTTTTGTCTAAATGAAGGTGATGTTGTTGTCCATTGAATTAAAATTCATGTGGAAGTTAAGATCATTTCATCATCATTTTTGTCCATCTGTTCTCCAGGTTCTCTCTTTGTCTATCTTATGGACAGAGGACACTAAAGGCATGGTTGGCTTTGTCTTTTCTCACTTGTCCAATTTATCTACATAATGTGTACTTCATGATTTCAGTTGAAGACTTTCACCAAAAGCGATCAACAGCTAAATGTAAAACTGAATGCAAAGTGCAATTATGCTGTCTCAGTGCATTAGCCCAACCTGCCAAACTACAAGTTGGGCATTCTGAATAGAAGAAACTGTACCTCTGAAAGCCAGTCAAGTTCACCCTCATTGGCAGGGAATGGACTTTTCCCAAAGAGCAAACCTTATTTCACTCTGGTCTAGATTTACAGAGGATATCTATGAACATGTTTATTCATGTTAGTCCCAGATACAGAGAGGGATGTCAATCATGAGGAGTGGGAGCAGACAGATTATGGTTTGACTCTGTGCCTTCTCTTCTCTCTTCACAGCCATTAACTTGGTGGGTTTGACTTTTCAGGGACTTCTTTTCTGCAGCCGTGGCAAAACAAAATGAGTTGAACATGGAAAAGTGTTGTATACCCACAAATAAATAGTATGATGTAAAACCGAGCAATAAATCTTCAGCCCTGAGTACAAAACCAAATGTGAAGAGAATGACGGGGTAATTCCCTTTAGACCAGATCTGGAATTGTCCTTGTGTGTGTGTGTGTACACACACACATATATATATATATATATATATATATATATATATATATATATATATATATATATATATATATATATATATATATATATGTTCGTGAGCACATCTCTCACACTCACAGAATCATGTTTTTCGCGATTCAGCGAATGGTGTAAAAAGGTAGTTTTACTATTTTAGTATAACTCTGGTTTAACTTGGGCTATTAAAACTAATATAAACTGGTGTGTAGTCTATAATGTGCATTTTATGTTTATGTTATTCATAGGGCATGTTGTGATCTGTGGAGGAAACCGGAGTACCCGGAGGAAACCCACGCATGCATGGGGAGGACATGCGACTCCATGCAGAAAGACTGCAGCTGGATTTCAAACCTGCAACCTTCTTGCTGCAAGGCAACAGTGCTAATAACTGTGCTGCCATGCAGCCCATTTTAAACATAACTTGAAGCTGAAACTCAGAGAGGTGGAGTCTTACTGCTGCTGCATCACAATGGTGTATTTTTACTGGTCGGTTGCATACGGGAATTGTGGGTTTTCAAGCAGCGCTTAAAGACTGAGGCTGTCTTTGGTTGTGAGAAAACTCAAAAAGCTGTTGCAAAGCCGGTCACACTGGATGTCCGCAAATATGCAAATCACCTTCATATTCATCGTTTTTGCTACAATTCTGCTTATGACGAGGAATTTGGATAAGACGGCCGAAAGTCGCACAGTGTGGTCCGGGCATTAAAGCAGGTTCTGGCAGCTTTTGCACTGTGTGCAGATGCCAATTCCTGTTGTAAAATCAAATCTGCATCTCCATAAAGCTGGTCAGCAGCAGGAAGCATGAAGTGCTCTAAAACTTTCTGGTAGATGGCTGCGTTGACCTTGGACCTCAGAAAACACAATGGACCAACACCAGCAGATGACGTGCAGTGTTGGGCAAGTTACTTCAAAACTGTAATGGTAAACGGCAGAGGTGTGGACTCGAGTCACATGACTTGGACTCGAGGTAGACTTGAGTCATTATTTTAATGACTTCTGACTTGACTTGATAAGATCTATAAAGACTTACTACTTGACTTGGACTTGAATGCCAATGACTTGCGACTTGAATTGGCTTGCATCTGTTGACTTGATGATGACTTGAGCCTATTCGATATTTTTGCACAAAAGTGGCACGACATGGACAAAAATCATAAATCGTTCTTCGTTCTGGGTTATATCTTGTACTGCTAAATGCAGCAGCACTTTGTAATCAATTTCAGTTGCACTTTCTGCTTGTTTGAGTAAATAAATTAAACTTTAAGAAGCTTTATATCTGGAATTTATTTATTATCATTGTCATTAAGTTGAAGATGGACAGATGACCTGAGTATGACTTGAAAAGTCAAAGTTAAGGACTTGGACTTGACTTGGACTTCCACATCATTGACTTTGGACTCGACTTGGACTTGGTTGTTTTTGACTTGAACTTGACTCGAGACTTGACTGGAAAGACTTGTGACTTACTTGTGACTTGCAAAGCAGTGACTTGGTCACACCTCTGGTAAACGGTATATGACCTGTATTTGTATAGCGCTGTCTTAGGGTTCTACAAGCCCCTAAGCACTTTACAACACAAGTCATCCACACTTTCACACATTATTTGTTACTTCTTACTCTCATTTTAAAGTAAATTGTTACATTACAATATTACTGATTTTAAATTGTAAGGCATTACTTTACTTTTGCATTGCTCTCACTAGAAAAACTGCAAATGTGGATTTGGCTATCTAAATGTAGCTCATGATGCTCAATTAGCTCATTACACATCCAGTGGAAGGTTATGTGTTGTCTGACTAAGTTAGGATTGTGGTTGGAACAGTTAAATATAAAAACAGTTCTTCAGGTGTTGCACACGAAGAGCATTTGACTAGAAGGTTCTTCATATCCTTATTTTTCACAAACTTAAAGTAACAGGCATTTGCTCATCTGGAGAATGTTCTTTCCAACACCAAATCAGCTGCACGTCCATCCATCTCTGCTCTGTCTGACTACAGAAATGCAACATTTTGCGAATGGGAGGTTAGGATTAAAGTTAGGGTTTCTCCTCTGCTAATCTTGTGTTGCCTAGAAATCTGGACAGACAGTAGCAGGAACAAAAAGAATTTGCTCTGCAGGTCCTTCTGATCACCTCCCTCGGGGCTGGATTATGATTGCCCTTGGACATAAAAGTTCCTAAAGCTGGCCAGGTCCGCCAGATAATTAGTTTTTATTATATAAAAGTAACAACTGTACACTTAGCAGGCTGCCATCTTAAGTTAATTGAGCGTGTGGTGAACGGGTGTATGGAGAGAAGGGGAGGATCTAAGCCTATTTTGCCTTGGTCCCCAAATACCTTGATGCGGCCCTGGGCGTGGGAGTTTTGAAGGTGATCTGATATTTTTTTCAATTTTTTCTAAAATTTCTTTTTTTCTGCATTGGTCTAAATTGATATTCTAATCTTTTCTGAAATACTGAATATAGGATTTGCACTGTTTGTCAGGTGTTATCATCAGAATTAAGAAATAAACTTTTGAAATATATCAGTGTTGTCATGTGTCGGGGTGAGTTCTCCTCTCATTTTCCCATCTTTGCGTTGTGTGTTTCAGGAGAGGGATGCTCCAGCTGCAGCTGATTTACAATCAGCGGGTCTGGCTACAAAAGGAGGATGGAGAACACTCCTCAACGCCGGATGATTACTACAGCTTGGTAGTTTCCTGCCCTCTTGCGACTCTTGGATTTTGTGCTCTAGTGTTTCTAAGATTTTTTTTGTGAACCTTTGGATCTTTTCCCTGTGCTTACCCGTTACCAGGTTTTGGAACATTTTTCGGACTTCTGTGACTTCTCTGGATTACGTCTCTGGTTTTCTGCGACTCCTCAGGATTACTCACCTGTGCCCCATAGGATTTCCGGACACAGCTCTCACCATTCTCCATTCTTCCCGGCCGGCCCGCTCTCCTGCTCGCCTGTTCTCCTGCTCGCATTTCGCTCCGTCTCCTGGACACCCCACTTGGATTCACCCTGGAACCCAACCTACCCTCCCTCATTCCTACACTCCCCTACTCCCAGTAAGTCTATTCTCTGCACCCACCAAGTTTAGACTTGCCTTCCTGGACTCACCTGTATCTGCTCTCCCCTCCTCAGACGCTGCGCTCCTGTTCTCGATCTCCACTGGGCTTTTCCAGTGCACCTTCAGTTCCCGTTTTAAAATAAAGATTCTGTTTTTTACCATAAGGTCTGTGAGAGTGTGATTCTGCATGTCTTGGGTTAAACGCATTCCCCAAACCATGTCAAGTGTGGAATGAATCTATGATACAAGTTTCATTTTTTGAATGGAATTCCTGCAATGAATCCACTTTGTCATGATATCCTATTTTTCATGACCAGAACTTATATTTATAGCGGCGCATAGTGAAAAATCTCAGACGACACTTATATTGTCAGCTGTGTGTCTGGGGGAATCACCAGGCGTACAGGTCAACATGTACTTTGTGGACTGGTGTGAGCGTAACCACCTTTAATTGAATGCCAGTAAGACAAAGAAAATAGTGATTGCCTTTCAGAGAAACACTCCTCTTCACTCACCGGTAAACATCCAGGGAGCAGACACTGAGGTCGTGGATACCTTTAAGTACCTGGGTGTTCACCTCAACAGTAAACTGAACTGGTCCCACAACACTGATGCTCTGTACAAGAGGGGCCAAAGCTGCCTTCCCCTGAGGAGGCTCGGGTCCTTATGAGTTAATTCCCATCTTCTAAAATCCTTCTGTCTCTCTTGTTGACTCAGCTATTCACTCTGCTGTGGTCTGTTGGGGTGCAGCCAAGACAGGAAGAGACTGAACAAGCTAGTGAAGAAATCACCAGGTGTTTCACACGAACAATATGTTAATAAAATAGAAAATAGAGTAGATTAAAAGCTTACATCATAAATTTGGAAAAGGTAAAAAATTGTGATAGAAATGAATGATAATGAAAGAGAAAATCAATAGATGCTGGGGAAAGAGAATTGGTAGAATGAATCAACCAAAGGTCATGAAAAAGCCAGCCTGAACAGATGAGTTTTAGCTGCTTTTTAAAGGAGACCGAGTCCACTGATTTAAAAAAGCTAGCTAGCTAAGTTCTAGTTGCCCACTGGATCCTGGTGAGAATGTCAGTGTAAGAAAGATGATGGCAAAGCTGACCTCCATCTTGGAAAACCCCTCCCACTCAAGGACAGCTCCATCAGTGGCAGACTGAGACATCCCAGAACGCTACCATATGTCATTCATCCTCTCTGCAGTAAAAGTGTTCAGTTTAACTAGTACTGGCATTATCCTGGTACACAATAACATCAATGTAATGCAATATTCACATTATGTCTGTGTCCCTTATGCTGCATAGTTCTGGAAACCCAAGATTTCTTTTTTATTTGTTGTTTTTAGTGGTTGAAGGCTACAATAATAACTAACTGTCTATGTGTATTTACCTGTAATATTATAAACAACTTCTTTTTTTAAGTGTGTGTGCTGCTGTAACCAGTGAATTCCCTCATTGTGGGATTCTTTTTTCTTCTTCTTCTGTATGCAGTTTGTGTTTCCACCTCAGTGATTGTTTCCTATGGTGCCTTTTGAATTTGAGTTGCTTTTGATCTGATTATAGTTGTGTTCAAAGTCAATAAAGTTTAAAAAAATTCAACAAAAAGAAAAAGATTCGTGTTTTTTTTATCAAAGGTGTAAGTGCTGAATTTACAGAGTGGAAAAAAAACAGACAAAAGTTCATGACAAACTCTGACATAAGTAAGATCTGTTGAATTCTCTTATTTCACTTATTTGAACTGAGTTTTAGTTACTTGGCTTTTCCATACTAACTCATGTGAAATGAAAAAGCCTTTTATAATAGTTGTCAAATCTATATTATTGTGTTTATACTCCAAATTTGATATTTGGTCATTTATGTATCCTGTATTCCTTATAAATATATCTTAATGACCTAATGATCAATAATAATAATAAAAGAAAATAGTTGTCAGATCCAGAAGCTTTTACTGTGGTAATATTCGTAACTTATTTGTAACCCGGAAGTACTTATCCTTTACCGAACGAGGTCAAAATGGCGGCGCACTGCATGTGAAAGGGTCGTGCCGGGTTTCTGCTTTATGAGTCAAGAACATGTATAAAACGCCATGTAGCCGACTGACAGGTACGCGTATGAAAAAAAGCGATGGTTTTATTAATGTGCTCGTTTCAGGTGAAAGCTAGGTTTAACGCGCATAGGTTAATCGCCTCAAAGCTAACGTGTAAGCTATTTAGCGTGTAGCTCTCTGCTGCAAGTAAGTTTTGATGGGAAAATAAAAGTGAATCACGCTATAATTTTACCAACGCTGTTCTTTTCTGTGACTAATGATAAGAAAACAATTTTCATGGCAAGTTAGCAATATCTTGTTCTGCACTAAAGGTTCAGCCACAGAAAACCTTAATTTCTTCTGCGATTATTGTGCTTTTATTTGATCAATACCGTATCAGTTATGAAGCTACGATGCATGTTTTACTTATGAACTCTGAATTTCTGTAATATAAAAAAAATCGTAGAATGATCCAGGAAACCAACTGTTAACAGTTAAAGGTTCCTTAATGTTTGTTCCACAGGTTTTGTGTTTGATTATAATGCACATTACTTCATGACGTATTTCACTGTGCTGTTTTATGTTTTTTTCCAGCCTTTTGCATTACTTGTGTTTTCATTGTTGGCATTTAAACGGTTAAATGTACATTTGCTGTAAATTGTTTTGCAGGTTTTATTGGTGCACATGTGAAACAGAAGTTACTTCATATATCACCTCAGTGCAACCATAGCGCCTGCAGTCTCGTTCATGTGCGCAGAAGAGGTCCCTCCAGCTGGCTGACGTATCAGCGTCTCAACTTTCTAAAACGAGAGGTATCTATAACTAGAGCAGTGATCTGCAGCTGAAGCCCAGAGGCGAGAAGCCCATTAAATTTTGGGTGGGGACATTAAACGTTAAAAATTCAGAGAGAAGTTTTTTGAGGGGTACGTGAAATAATTTTTGTCTCCTGCTTTTTTGCAAATAGCTGGGTGGGTCTCCAGCATGAGCAAGTTCACTGAGAAACTGTTTTATTTTTTTTTTCTTTTGTAAATATCTATCACTCTGAGTTTAACTCTCAGGCTATGCACGTTTACTTGAAATTATTCAATTTTAAAGCATCAGAACTTGATAATAACACATTTTAACTGAAATTTAAATGGAATAACAGATCTAACTAGCAGCCCTAGCAGTGAGGCCCACCCGCCACCAGCTCTACTTGAAGATATCAGTGGAGTCCTCCTCTACTCGGATGTTTAAATTGATTTTATTTTCATTAGTTATTGTGTCCTTTCTCATCAGTTTGTTTACTGTCTTTTTCTTTCACAGTATGTTGCAAAAAGCAACAGTGAGCTTCACCAACGTGCCGTCCCCAAACAGACGCAAGTCCAGATCATCGTTGATGAAAGAGACGACAGCATTGAGAGGCAGGTGGAGCGAATACCAGCTATGAAACAAGCTTCACCGCCAGACAATATCATCCCTGTGGAAAAGCGTGATGAGTCCATCCTGAAGCCCGCTGCAGAAAATGTGGCAGCGCAAGAAGGTTCTCTATCCGTTATGGATACGACTTCTGTTGAAGCTCCTCATATTTACATTGAGACGGAGGAGGCGAGACAGGCCCGCCTGGACAGACAGTGGAAGCAGGTCAAAGTTTATGTGGCCGATCTACCGGACATCTATGCTCGGCTCTCCAAAATCAAACTTACAGGTACTGATTAAATTGTAAGTGCAGAATATTACAGATATCTACATAAAGATGTTCAGCAGTAATGGAAGGGTGGCCAACGCCTCATAGAATGGTTAAGTGTTTATACAGCATGGTGTCTAATCGCCTGCAGATATTTGTTATTGCCTGTACTGATCATTGATCACGAGTGTGTGCCAAATATCTTAACAAACTACCTACACCACACAGGGTTTCTCCCAGCGCTTTATAAGCCTGGCAGCCCGCCAGGCTATGCGTCATGCCCCGCCCCCCTCCCGACCCTACCATGTCCGCTCACACGAACGGCGCAATGAAACTAGAGCCCTCCATCAGCTGATACTGGTGAGAAAAAGCAGCGGAACGTGTGCAACCCCCCTACCCCCGCCCCCGCTCTCACGGAGGAGCGCTACGGGACGGAGAGCGCGACAACGACCGCGCCCACCCACCCCCTCTGACGGCCGAATCCGCCAGGCTTATCTCATTTTCTGGGGAAACCCTGCCACAGCTTGATGATTTAGGATAACTTGGTAATTTTCTTGTCTTCCACAAAGGAAGAGGAACTGCAGATGTCAGGTTTCAATACCGATAATAAATATTTTATTCACATTTTGCTTTTATTGCAAAATAAAAGCACCTCTTGTTGGGGTTCTCACCTTGAAGATCGGAGGCATTCTAGCTGTCAATGTTTTGAGCTAATCTGATCAGATTTCACTCCCAGCTTTCTGGAACATCTCCAGAGACTGTGCAGGCTGCTCCATTACAGCAGAAAATGACCAAAATGTGCAGCTCTGTTTGCTGGGCTCAGCTCCAGTACTGGTATCCCCCTCCCGTAACTCGGGAACACCATCGACATATATACTGGACAATTAATTTCCATAGACTCCAATATCACTTTTTTGAGGCCAAATGGGAGGTGGCCACAACCACCATTTTGACCGTGTCACAGGTTCCGTCAAGCCCAGACAATTCCAAAAAAGGGAAGAGAGGTGGAGCTGAGGGTGGGGCTGTAAGGCTGGGATCAACTGACGACACCCGGTCGAACTAGCTACAAGCTAACCTGAAGCTAACGCGGAGGTGGGAGCTAAGCTAATGGAGGTAGCAACCTAGCTACAACCGGAGTTAACTGTGCACAACACCAGAGCTTCTGAGTCAGAGATACGCCGGGCTGACCCCTGGGTAAAACCAGGTGGAACACAGAGGTCTCCGAGAGCTCCACAAGCCGGCAGCCGCACAGCACACAGAAGCCGCGATCAGACAGATACGCCGAGCTGCTGGGAGAACCAGCCGTCAGCCCGCGCAGCTATCAGGAGCCGCGATCAGACAGAGATGGACCGGGCTGCGGGGAGAAACAGCCGGCATTCCAGGTGGAAAACATCTGTCTCCCGAGAGCTCCACAAGCCGATAGTCGGAACCCAGCTCCACCAACATGTTATATTTCAACCCATTTTCTAAAGTGCAGCATTATGTTAAATGCACTGGGTTTTACCCTATTACATTTAAATTTCATGGTTAAACAGTACATGTTGAAATCTAAGCTCAGCTCAGCAGTGACCTAAAATACATAAATATAATTTTACTTACCGAAAAAAATGAAGTGGACACTCTATTAGTGCAATTAATGCCACAGCAAGTCATTTTGTCCAACAATTGCACTAAAAATATCCAAAAAAGAATACACAAACACAGAGACTCAAAATCCCAGACCAGTTTCCAAGCCAGACCGAGGCTCTACTGAGGCCTTTCCCTGGAGCTAGCTCTGTGGTCACGTGGGTCTGATGCTCATTAATTATACAGAATTTTAGGCTTTTAATACACTTAAACAGAAGAGTGAGAAAAAAATTCACCCCCCTCAGAGTTGTCATGAGTGTAAACTAGATCATTTAAACAAAAAACATGTTTTGGTAACAGGCTGTAAACATGTTTATTTCTGCTGTGAAATTGGTATTTTTAACATGGGAGTCAATGAGGATTTGCTCGCTTCTGACACCAGCCCCCAGTGGATGAGGGTGGAACTGCAATTTTTGGTACTTCCGGGTTGGCTTCAATTTTAAAGCCGCATTGTGGGGGCTTGGGGAAAACCCAGAATGTCTAAAATAGTTGACAACAGATCCTGGGTCAGTCAGGAACGCTACAAAAAATCACAGCTTTGACGATCAGGTGTTCGAGTTGTTAGAAATTGAAATTTCATTCCATTAACGATAGATCGTCCAGCCCTAACTTCCAGGCTTTTGTTAGTTGTGGAGATAAATCAACATTGCAAAGCAAACAGAGTCAGTGGTAGAGTCGCTCTGCTGTTATCCAATCAGGTGTAAGATGTCCAAATATCAGGAAATAAAAGTCCAAATCAGTCTGAAGCTACTTTCTCCTCCAGCTAAATTATTCGTGCTTAAGCAGGTGCTTCTGTTCCCCCGTACGACTTACAAGGCATTCATTTCTACTATGATGCAAATGTATTGATTCCACACCTTTAAATATGCACAAACTCAGAAAAAGTCTACTTATGCTGAACAACTAAAGTTGCTCTAATAAAAAAAGTGAAAAATTCTAATTTTCCTTTTTGCATGATTTGATTTCAGCTTTGGTGGTCACAACAGCAGCAGCTGGCTTTGCAATGGCTCCGGTGCCCTTTGATCCCATCATGCTTTGTGTATCATCTCTGGGAACAGGCCTCGCGTCGTGTGCTGCCAATTCAATTAACCAGGTTTGTTACCTGCATGTTGTGGCTCAACAAGGCTGGGTGTGTGTTTCTGAATGAATAAGGGTGTGTTGCTATTGATACACCTAACATACTAGTCCTACATCTGACCTATCAGCAAATTTAACTCATTCACTCCAATTAACGACTAAATTGCGTTTTTTTAACAAGATGGGGCTGAGAACTAGCTCCCGCACCTTGAGAGTAAACATCACAGCTCTTATCTTCACGCATGTGTGTCACACGTCATGATCAGTAATCAGAAAATCCAGGAATTAGATCATTTTTGGACAAAAAATGCGAGGCTCTAACCGGAAAAGCTTCTGCAGGTCATACTTCGACAACGGATTGTGAAAGAAAGCAAATAGCTCAAAACATGCTGATTCTTCCTGATGTAAGAAGCGTGTCTATGCTTATTAAGTGTGTCTATGTTTACATGGTCATAGAGCACAATATTCTGTGACTCTTCAAAAAACTGTAAACATGCTCAGAAACGCTGGCAGTCAGGGGCTTTTCTGATCTAAACACCTCTGGCAGTGAACGAGTTAATCTGCATCAGTTTAAACAAGATGATGCTTATTGTGTTTATACGTGGTCTTTTTGGGGCAGCAGTAGCTCAACAGGTTGAGCGGGTTGTCCTGTAATCGGAAGGTTGCAGGTTTGATCCCGGCTCCGGACAGAGAATTCTGCTGTTGTGTCCTTGGGCAAGACACTTAACCCACCTTGCCTGCTGGTGGTGGTCGGAGGGTCCGGTGGCGCCTGTGCTCGGCAGCCTCGCCTCTGTCAGCGCGCCCCAGGGCAGCTGTGGCTACATCGTAGCTCATCCCCACCAGTGTATGAATGTGTGTGTGAATGGATGAATGATACACTGTAGTGTAAAGCGCTTTGGAGTCCTTACTCTGAGAGGCGCTATACAAGTGCGGGTCATTTATTCATTCATTATTTAGTGTGTTTCCGTAGCATGGGAATTCTCTAGTGAAGGAAGCAAACTGGCCTGATGCTTGCCTTCCAATTTGTCGTTTTACTAACAGAAACTAGCTTGACATGCTCCTAAAGCTGCAGTTTCCTTCACTTAATTGACCTGAAACTTCAGGAGGAACCTGCGTAGCTGCTTTTTCTACTGAATCTACAGTTCTCTTTAGCGACACAATCCAGCTGCCTGTAACGCTGTCATCATTTCCCTCCTAATGACTTTTTAGAGCCATAACAAAGAAGCTGTTTTGTACTGAAACCCTTAAATGCCTCGCATAAGTGGGGCCTCGTTTGTGTTCTGCGTTGAACTTCTATGTAGGAATTTACTTTGTGATTTAAGAAGTTCTCTACAATGGGTGACCTCTCTTAGCCCTTGATCGAACTGCTCTTAGTGATGTTTTTGGCCTGTAATTTGGCAAAGACCTTGATTACACTGTAGTTTCATGCCTCTAAGGCAGGCCCTCCTCCCAAGCTCCGACTGAAGCCATCAACAGCTATGTTCCACTTCCTGTTTAGCTATAGTAAAAACATTTTACCAAGCCAGGATGGGAACCAATGCCATCTGTGGAAATGAATACGCGGACGTTGGCTCGTTGTTGTGGCCAGGCCAAAACGGTGTCACGAGATTAGAAATAAATTGCTTCTGTAATGACTTGAAACTGTTGGATTTTCCGCCCTCCTCACACTAAGCAGGTGTGTAAATATGCTGCAGGTATTTGAAAAATGTCTCTCTTTCAGTGCTGAACAGTTCAGCCTAGACATTCAGGAGGTTGAGTGACGCAAGAGACAACAGCTTCTGTTCTTTTTGCCAGGGAGCCTCTTTCTAACCACACCCACTTGCACATCAGACTTTATTTTATTTAATACCTGAACCTGAGGTTTGGATACCACATGGCCTTTTATTGCTTGAAACCATTTTATTTGGCTTTTACTCTGCTTTCCCTCTGAGATGGTTTTATACTGCGAAGAAAGGCCCAAGAAATGTGTCAAACACTTATAACAAGTAAACGATTTTAAGCATTAAAGCTTGTAAGAATACCTGCATGAGTTTTAAAGTTTGAGAAATAAAATGTGTATTTGAAAAAACAAATACAGTAAAATTTTGAGTTACTGTGAGATAATGAATTAAACACATTTTCACTCTCAAATTTTTTTCTAGAATGCTTTTATCCTTAAATCTGAATGATTAATTTAAGGTGACTCAATAAAGTCCATAATACTCCTCTCTGAAGGAACCATTCCTGTGGTAATAATCTGAGTTGGCTTAGGTGTAATTCTGTGGTAGACATCGGAAAGTTTCCACTCCCAATTCTTTTAAATTCCCAGTTATCAATGGATAAATATGCAAAGAACAAAAGATCCTTGTAGAATATTTCTTCTGTCAATGACCTTGTGTATCTTGGCATGAATTTCATCCATGCCTTTTGTGATTTATGCCAAGAAACCCTTGATTGTTGCAACTTGTTGGTATGTGACCCTGAACGTCACATAAGAGAGAAACATGCAGAACTCTTGTTCTCACAAAGTCTTCAGACTCATATTAATGAACTGAAAAGAGGCTTGTTGCTTCAGTCATAAAAGCCACTTCTGTTGAGGTGGAGCTGACTTTAAAGTTGGAAAAGTACATTTCTGTTTTTGCCTATTTTCTTCAAAATCATTAAATTTGACATATTTTTTTAATGTTAGTTCATGGTATTGGTTTTAAGGAGTATTTTGCCGTACAAACTCATCCACAATGACCAATGATTTATATCAGCCTTTTGCCCCTCCATTGTGGTGAAACGCTTTTTATATTACAAATGGGGGGAAAAAACCTTCTTATTCCTGGTGAGTGGCAAAACTTCCCCTTTTCTATAGAAGTATGTTTTTAAATAGCTGAACAGTAAACTTAACCCATAAAGTGAAGAATGGTTTGATGACACTTTCAAGAAGAGAGGTGAAACTGGCTCATGAGGGGCACTAGTTATGTTCCAGATCATGGAGGACAGTAAAGTGATCATGTGTGTGACTGATCAATCTTCTTTGGGATGCTCTTATATCTTTGATGGCCCTGAAAATGTCAAATTAAAATAGTCGTAAGTTAATGGAGAGTATGAAACAGCTATGCTGTTGTGATGATTTTTGTTGTTCATAGCTTTCCATATTCTGAATTATCATAGAAACCTCAGAGTCCCATGATGTGTCACAGCTCATTTAGTTTTTATTACACATTCAGACCTTACAGACTCTGGAAAATACATTTCTGAAAATGATCCTCCTCGGTAGATGTTACAACTCTGCCCAATTGGGTTTTTATTGTTAATCTTGTAAACAGGCATAGCAGTGATATTTGTTCTTAACTTTTAAATGCTTTAAATATTGCAGTAATGTGAAATCAGATGTGAAGGAAATGAAATATTTGTATGTTAGTTTGTGGTAGAACAGGATTAAATGGAGCAGAGAGCAGGGCTGTGAGGGTGAGAGTAGATATTAACACCCAACAAACTCTGCTGATGTAGCTACGAGCTAACTCAAGCTAACAGAGGCACATTTAGCCAGAAAACCATGTTGAAGTGATTCTGCTAGCCTCTACCGTCTAGGCTGTAAAACATTTAACCTGAGGACAAGGCTGAGGCCTTCCCTGGAGCAAGCAGGAGGCTAGCTACTAGCGCTAGCTCTGATGACTCATCTGCTACCTGTCAGTCACAAGGACACTCCCCTAAGTATTCATAATTTCAAGCCTAAGTTAAATTGAAACAAATGAGTTACCAAAAAAACAAACCACATTCAAGAGTTGTCATGACAGTAAACTTGACGTATTAAACCTAAAAAAAAAAACATTTGCACCAGGCTGTAAACATGTTTATTTCTGCTGGGAAGTTGGCATTTTTAAAGAGATACTATGCAACTTCTTCCTATTTTTAAATATTGTTCTTGAACCAGTATGCTCTGAAATAACCTTTTGCAGGGTGTCTCTCAGACCTCACCGCCCCCTGTGGCCATAATACCACACTTGAAACTTCAGAGTATCTGGACCGGTCCCAGTTAGTCAATAGAACAGTGGCGCTGAGATGCTAGCACTGGAGTCTGCGTCACATGATTCCTGCATCTTTTAGATTTTGAACACAGCTGATGTGTTTGATTTCATGATGAACCGATCCTGTAGACACTAAGGAAGGCTGAAGAGACATTTCAGCAGTTGGATTAAGGTGTTAAATAGACAAACGCATAGCAAGGAGAAGAGTTTCTCTTTCGGTTTTAGTACAGCAAATTAATAACCGACTACTAAGGTTCTACATATTTTATTAAGCTTTAAACAGCCTGAGTTATTTTCATGGAACACACACACACCTATTATCATTTTTGTCAGAAAATTCACGATACAAAGGTTTGTGTCTGGCTTATAGGAAATGAACCCAGTAGAACCAAGACTAACTTATCAATTGTTCTGCCAGAAAACACAAAAGCTTGAGCATAGATTTGAACTGAAGAGCAACCATAGCTTTCCCTAAAGTTCCATCTTGTTTCAGAGTCCCTTCTTTTAGTAAAAGTTAATGATCCTTAAAAGGCATATGTGTCTCCAGTCTTTGGGGGCCCACATGAGGCTTATCCTCCCCAGTTGTCCCAGCCGTCAACACTTACTAGTCTGACCACCACTTCAGCTAATTGGGTAATTGGGTCAGATGAAAGTTTGAGGCCAGAGCCTGAGAGACCCCGGGGAGGTCTGAGGTTCCTTAGCAGTGTAAATGGGACCTAATCAGGCTTTTTTACTGTCAAAGACATTCCTGCAGTGCTGTTTTGACAGCATGTGTAGTGCAGTGTAAGTTGAACCGTGTCATATTGTGTGTTTGTTTTGATGAAAATTCAGGCTGGCTGGTATTGAGTCTGACTAGTGTCATTTCTGCTTTCGTGAAGAAGGCTGAGTTTTCCTTTTTGTCCTTCCCTCAGTGGTGAGCTGTCTGAGGCTGGTGCGCATAAGCAAGCCCCCAGCCCATCCGTATACCTATCACTTCAAGCTGCACCCTTCTGTCTTGTCATGTGCAGACATGCATTTTTCACCCTTTTGCCTGCTTTCACTCCAGTGCACCCTGGTCATGAGTATTTGGCATTGCCACAGGTTATAGGCATATAGTGATATGTGTCCTTTTCTAAATGACTACAATTTTTTACGTAAAATGCATTGGGGAGCTAATCCAAATTAACACACACACACACACACACACACACACACACACACACACACACACACACACACACACACACACACACACACACACACACACACACACTTAATGCGTAGGAATATGAGAGTAGGAATATGACAGTGGAATTAAAAATGTGTTTATTTGTCATAAAAGGTTCTAAAAACGAGTGAGCAAACAGGTGGAGGGCTTTATAACAATGGTGCCAAACAAAAATATAAAGAAAAGGTTAACATTAAAAGACCTGGTTAAAACCTTTGTTAAAAGTTTTACCAAAAACTAGAGTTAACCTTTAAAATAACAATATCAAAAGATCCCTTTGGATCAGCCCATAGATTTAACCTTTTCAGTCAAAACTCATCAAATCAAAGGGGTTTAAACCTAAATCTGAGACCTGGAGGACAGCAGAACCCCTGCACCGCTGCCATATATATATATATATATATATATATATATATATATATATATAGTTAAAATGGTAACCTGTGCTCAACATTATTTGCAGTGCAGTTTCTTTTTGTCCTGCTTAAACAGCTAAACTATGTCCAAATGACAGAACTTTTGGTCTCTTATTGTCAATCACGTCTTTCTCTGTGTCCTCTTGTCTTTTTCTCTCCCTTTCATGGCACTAATGTTTTTCTGTGTTCTTTCTGGTGACGTCCTTCCTGTTAGAGTAAGCGGCTATAGCTGCACAAACAGCTGCTAACAGCGCGTCCGCTGCTACTCTGTGGTCAGTATGACTCTGTTCTAGCCATATGATTGGTCTAATGTGGAACAGCCCTTATGATTGGCTGTTCATCTGTTTTTCAAAGCAAAGGATTAAATCGACCAGTTCCCATTAGCTTATGTTATTTCAAAACTTATCTTTTGTCGCCCAGCCTCGATGGTAAATGAATAATTTTTTTTACAGTATGAAATTATCAAATGATCTAATGAGCATCAAAATTATTTCAGTTCAACAGAACATTAATTTCTTTATGGTGCCTAAAATAAATCTACAGTAAATCAATAAAAAAATAATTCCTCTTTTAATTGCTTCATATGAGACCATATGTTTCATCCACTCAAAAATTTATATTTATTACATAAAATTAAGGTTGAAATGATTGTTATATAAATGTCCTATTTAATGATCAGGGAGCTGCAGGCTCAGCTTTCTGTTTTTTTATTTCCCCCCCCCCCCCCAAAAAAAAGTTCAGCTGGACACCTTCCATCTGATCCAGCTCTAAGTTAACTGGATTTATTCCTCTGGAGGATGATGATATTTTGTGATGATGACTTTGCTCAAAAGGCATCACTGTTTAGTTTATCAGAGCATCCTATTCTGCACATCCAGCTGCACAGTCTTATCTATCTTCTCCTCATGTGTTTTTAGTGTTAGCAGAAAGTCAGACTAACTCAGGCTCACTTCCTCTCTGTTCTGATTAAAGCTATTGTTTGGGCTGATACATATTATCTTGTGGTTTCTGTCGGTTGTGTGCACCAGCAAAACTTGCTCTGTCAAATCAGACATTTGGATTTTGGTTTGCTTTAAACTTTGTGTTAATCGTGTTATTTTAATTAGATCACGTCCACATATTAACACATTCTGCGACCTCGCATTTACATTTGCTGCCAAGCTGTTTTGCACAGCAGAATTTTAACCGTTTGCTTTTGTCTACTTTTCTGAAGAAAAGTGGACAGTGAACGGAGAGCTTTTTGGTTTTTATCTGTTTATTCCGGTTCAAAGTTTTGCATTGATATCTGTAATCGATGTTATAAGAAAAGCGCTAAATAGATTTAAAAACATATTTCGTTCAATTGTGAACAATACAACACCATTAACACAAGATAAATGTTTTTCTATTTTTTGTTTTCATTCAACAACCAGTAGCAACAAGTACATTTTTGCATGATATGTGTGTGCCTAAAAGCTAAGACTTTAAACTTGATCTTAGCTAAATGGTGGCCATAATGCTTGTAAATGGGTAAATACTAGGATGTGCGGTTCCACTCATTAGGAATAAACGCACAAAATCACTGATGGCAGAAAATTACATTTACGTTAAAAACAACGGAAAACTTATGTGACAGTGTGAAAAATGTTTTGAGTTAATTTTTTTTTATTTGGTGTAGTTTGTAGAACTTGTACCTCTTGAGAATATCATTAGCTGTAACCAGATCCCTTAACTGCCAAAGCCCAATCAACCATAGAACTCTTCATGGGCAATAAAACCTGTCCACAGCTAGATTTGTGACTGTTACCTGCTGAGAGATAGAAACTTTGTCTCAGAGGTCAGTAGAATGCCTTTCGTGATGACTTTGGTATGCATTTCTAGTTATTTTTCATTTACAAAGTTCATTTTGGGACATTTTTGGTAATATGTTCACAATAATATACAAAAACGTACATTCTCTCTGCAGTTCTAGTTCTCTGCCGAGGTCAAAAACATATCCAAGAACAAATCAAAAATGTTTTCAGCTTTTAAGAGACTGAAAGGATGATGTTTTGAAGTTTTGTCTCTTAAATGACCTCAGAGAAGGGTTATGGAGGGTGTTGTTCTTGAGTAAAAGGTCAAACACTAAAGTTCTCGCTAAATGGGCGATTATACACAAAATAAGATCCCTTCTTTGCTTCAGATGCTGTTCTTAAGATCTTGATTTCCATCAGCTTAGTTAAAACAAAAGAGCAAGTTGATCTTTGACATTAGGGCTCAGTAGATTTTTGGGTTAATGGTCTCCACCCAGTGCGCTACCAACACTATCTATAGTGGGTGGGCAAAATACTTCGAAGACCTCCTCAATCCCACCGACACGTCTTTCAGTGAAGAGGCAGAGTATGGGGACTTTGGGTTGGCCTCTCAAGTCTCTAGTGCTGAGGCCACTGAGGTGGTTAAAAAGCTCCTCTGTGGCAAGGCTCCAGGGGTGGATGAGATCCGCCCGGAGTTCCTTAAGGCTCTGGATGTTGTGGGGCTGTGTTGGCTGACGCGGCTCTGCAATATCGCGTGGACATCGGGGGCAGTCCCACTGGACTGGCAGACCGGGGTGGTGGTCCCCTTATTTAAAAAGGGGGGCCACAGGGTGTGTTCCAACTACAGGGGGGTCACACTCCTGAGCCTTCCTGTTAAGGTCTAGTCAGGGGTTCTGGAGAGGAGGGTCTGTCGGATTGTTGAACCTCAGATTCAGGAGGAGCAATGTGGTTTTCATCCTGGCCTTGGAACACTGGACCAGTTCTATAACCTTAGGGGGATCCTGGAGGGTGTGTGGGAATTTGCCCAACCAGTCTACATGTGTTTTGTGGATTTGGAGAAGGCATTTGACCTTGGGGGGCCATGTAGGGAGGGGGTACTCCAGGTGTATGGGGTACCAGGCCCTCTGATACGGGCTGTTAGTTTCCCTGTATGACCGGTGTCAGGGCTTGGTCCGCATTGCCGGCAGTAAGTCGGGCTTGTTCCCAGTGAGAGTTGGACTCCGCCAAGGCTGCCCTTTGTCACCGATTCTGTTCATAACCGTTATGGACAGGATTTCTAGGCGCAGCCAAGGTGTGGAGGGCATCCGTTTTGGTGGCGTGAGGATCAGGTCTCTGCTTTTTGCAGATGCTGTGGTCCTGTTGGCTTCATCAGAGCGTGATCTTCAGCTTTCGCTGGAGCGGTTCCCAGCCGAGTGTGAAGCAGCTGAGATGAGAATCAGCTCCTCTAAATCTGAGACCATGGTCTTGATTCGGAAAAGGGTAGAATGCCTTCTCTGGGTCAGGGATGAGGTCCTGCCCCAAGTTGAGGAGTTAAAGTATCTCGGGGGTCTTGTTCACGAGTGAGGGAAAACTGGAGCGTGAGATCGATTAGCGGATTGGTGCTGCATCTGCAGTGATGTGGGCGTTGTACCGGTCTGTCGTGGTGAAGAAAGAGCTGAGTCAGAAGGCAAAGCTGTCGATTTACCGGTCGATCTACGTTCCTACCCTCACCTATGGTCATGAGCTTTGGGTAGTGACCGAAAGATCGAGATCGCGGATACAAGCGGCCGAAATGAGTTTTCTCAGAAGAGTGGCTGAGTTCTCCCTTAGAGATAGGGTGAGAAGCTCGGTCATTCGGGAGGGGCTCGGAGTAGACCCGCTACTCCTCCACATCGAGAGGAGCCAGTTGAGGTGGCTCGGGCTTCTGGTCAGGATGCCTCCTAGACACCTCCCTGATGAGGTTTTCCAGGCACGTCCAACTGGGAGGAGACCTAAAGGTAGACCCAGGACTATGTCTCTAACCTGGCCAGGGAACGCCTTGGGATTCCATCAGAGGAGCTGGCCCAAGTGGCTGGGGAGAGGGAAGTCTGGGCCTCTCACCTTAGGCTACTGCCCCCGCGATCCGACTCTGGATAAGCGGATGAAAATGGATAGATGGATGGATGGATAGATGAATAGATGGTCTCCACCCAGCTGTTAATTTAGCCCAGGAGAAAAGATGGACATTTGAATTTCCCTCGACTAATGGCACAAAAAGGACTCGATGGGTTTCTCTCTTTCAGTGCAGGATTAGAATTAATATTTAACTAGACAGTCCTGTTTAATAGTTAATTTCTTTAAAGCCTTTTGTCTTTGTCGACTGTGGGGTGCCAGTCCATTTGAAACTGTACAAATTAGTTTCTTGTAGCCTCAGATGGGCGACAGATGCTTCCTCTGGTAGAAAATCTACCTATTATTTGCCCCCCCACCCCCAATTTATGCCCTCAAGGGAGCAAGAGCTAATACTGTTCCTAGGCAAGTTAAATCTGTTTGCCAGGCTATTCATGAAACAGACATTAATTCCTGTTGCCACTTCCATAATTTATTTAGTCACTTTTGAAAATAATAATAATTTGTGGCAATAACAAGGAAAAAAACCTGTGATCTGTGACCATTTCTGTCAATGCGCCCCAGGGCAGCTATGGATGAATGTATGAATGAATGACTGTAGTCAGAAAGATGCCATCATAAACCGTCTCCATAGACTGTAAAGCTCTAGTTACTCAATACAACACGGGAAAACCAAACACAACCTTGTTTTTTATCTGCTTTTGTTTTGTCATAAAGAGCCTGCTGTGGTCTAGCGTTGGAACTTCTTTAGTGGAAAAACCCTGTTGAAGTTTTACTCAGCTTGTGATATCGCTGCTACAACTTGTTGGTGCAAAAAGGTCTCTCCACAATACAATTGGCTTCACCCAAGTGTCACTGAACATGACAAACTAATGGAGGTAGACCGCTTCCTCTCTACCTCCTCCCTGATTAACCTTTGGTTTCTGACAAAACACTGTGATTACAGCCTTCAAGACCTATCAGGCGAGTTGTAGACAGCTTTTAGAGTTGAGTCAGAGAGGAGGAAACCACCCAGCGAATCGCTGTCTGGCACCAGTATCCCTTTTTGTCTGCTGTTGTCATTGACCCTCTGCAAATGTTTATGCACCACCAACCAGGACATTCATCAGATGTGTTTAATCTCCCTGTCGTTTTTTAGTGCTTGTAGCTGTAGGTATGATACAATAACAACCTAAACATTTATTATCCACAGTTTTTCTTTTAATCCACTGAAAGTGACTCTTTACATTTGTTTGAGGTTGTCAGTTTGTCAAACTAGAATATCAAACACAAACAGGAAACGCACTAAGAAGTAAAAGAAGCTCATTTATGTCTGAAAGACAAATTGTAACTATACATCACACAGAAGCAGAATATGGAAGAGTTGTCAAAAAGACATGTATTTATGAAGTGGCATTCTTGTCCTGTGTAAGAGTCTTTGTGTTGTTGAACACTTGCACATGAGCCTGTTTTTAAGGAAACTAGAGGCTTGCATGTTCAATATCTTCACCCTAAATATTTTTCTGGTTGTTTTTGTGTAGTGAAACTCCTCATTATGGGACACAAGTATAGTTAAACTATTCTGACAATAAAATAAATGACCTATGCTATGATTTAGGAGATCCTTTGTGACTAATGTTAGTCAGACAAGCTCATACTGTGTTGATGTGTGGGACTATTCTGTAGTGAAATGAGACAGAAGTGAATAACACGTTTTGTGGAATGACATGCTGCTTACCATTGAGCCGAAACCTAATAGTTGTACTTTTTTTCATTAGTTTTTCTGTCATGTTCTAGAGAAATGAATGCATCAGTCAGGGCATAAACAGAAACAGGGCTCAAACAAGCTAATGTATGATTTATAGAGGTTTACAGAAAGCATTTTTGTGAGGCTGATGAAAGTAAGAGATGGACGTATTTAGAGCATCGAGTTAAGTCTGTTTACATGTTTTGTTTTACCACGAAGATCAAGTTTGCCCTCTTTGTTTGAAGGTAACTTAGCCAGGGGCTAGTTGAAGCACTCTTTCTATTGCTGAAATCCAGGGATAATTAACAAAAGCAGTGTTGTTTATGGTATGCCCATGAACCAACACTGCATGCTAATTTTAATTCTGTGTGAAGCACAAGAGGCAAAGGCATTGTTGCTGAAAACCAAATGATTATTGACAATTGTTTTCCTTGTTTCATGGTGTGTTTAATCAAGAGTTCAAGACTACATGAGTGGATCTTTGTTTAAATTGCTGAAGATGTCATTAGGATTTTTATCCTGTACAAGTTAAGATGATTATTTCAAAGGACACATGAATGGTTTCTATCTTGTCATTTATTTAAAGATGCATATCTAGTAATACTAGAACACGTTGAATAAGCTAAGCAGCATGTGTCATTCAGATTTTGGTGGCGAAGTGAATGTTGAAGTACGCTTTATTATTATTATTTTTTTTTTGTTTATGTGAAGCGCCTTGCGAGTTTTATCTTGAGAGACGCTAGATAAAAGATTGTTTTCTTTCTTTCTTTCTTTCTTTCTTTCTGTCTGTCTGTCTGTCTGTCTGTCTGTCTGTCTGTCTGTCTGTCTGTCTGTCTTGTTTAAATCCATCTTCTACCCTGCTTCACTTGGTCTATAGAGCTCCGGGAGTTGACGTCACTTCTCCCGGCATGCAACAGTTCAAATTGAAACAGCGCCATATTGGCATGCAGAAGCCGGCAGCTGGACTATTTGTTTTTGTCAGAAAACTCAATCAAACGGGAAATATGGTAGATTCCTGTTGTGCCCCAGGATGCAGAACAGACGCGGACGACATAAGGAATGAGCCATCTACAGGATTCCCCAAGATCCGGAGCGCCGCAAACGTTGGATCATTGTAATAAAACGCGCTAGTGACCGGGATAAATGAAGCTGTGGGATCCCGAGAGTAAAGGTTTTCGCTTATGCAGCGACCGCTTCATATCAGGTACTTAAACCAACGTTTCCTCAACTGTATATGGTATTTATTTTAAATGCTCTTATTACGATTCTTAGTGGGCTTCCTAAACTTATTTTGGCGTGGCTTTTTCTGTCTTATTACTCATAGCAACAAGTAAACATCACGTAAAACGTTGCCTCGTGAGTTCTGCGTGCTGCCGTTTACGTGTTTTATGATCACAGCAATTAACCGGCTAAGCTGTATTTAATTTTTAAACAATGGTTGATCAATTGTCAGATCACACATAAAAAGCACTTTGGATTGCTGTTATCTGTCTCACAGAGACTACTTACGTGTAAATCTGTTATTTGTCCGTCCATCCATCCATTTTCATCCGCGTATCCGGAGTCGGGTTGCGGGGGCAGTAGCGTGACTTCCCTCTCCCCAGCCGCCGGAGCCAGCTCCTCCGGGTAAATCCCAAGGGGTTCCCCGGTCAGGTCCGGTGTTGTGCCGGTAAGAAGCCCGCTCCGACAGCTTCTGGCGTTTTTAAAAAGTATCCCAGGGGCACGGTAAGGGTCGGAGATGTTTAGTCTATTTAATTTCTGACTATATAAAATGATTTCTTCTGTTTTAAAGTGTGAAGTAAACTCCGACGAAGTAAAATCCAAGCGGATCCCGTTCATGTTCATGGTTACATCCGTGTTTGTTTACCTTTTTTGCATGCCAAAATGGCGTCCACTAACAGAGTCACGTGGGGTCCGGAGCTCTATATACTGATATATGGCAGGATGTCCATCTGCTGTTTCAGGAGCAAATGCAGCAATTTTGAGTCTGTTTCTTGAGGGGTGGGAGATTGGATTGAGTTGATGAGGTGATCACATTGTGAATTAAACAATGAGTTGTGGCAAATTGAGTCACAAGACACTTGGGGGTTAAATTGCAACAAAACAATGTTCACAGCACTGCTGCTGGTTTACAAATACATCAAGTGGAGAACCAAACCAAATCAGATGGCTTCTTCACATCTGGACTGGCCTGGTCCGGTCTTGGTTTGGTCGGCCCACCACTTTGCAGCCAGGTTTTATTCACACTCTTCTCAGAAACACTGATGCCTCCGAGCACGTGGGCGGGGCAAAACACACGCAGAGAAGTCGTGTTTTCCTTAATTTGGTAAACCGTGTTGCTTTTGGAGACTCTGATATATGAAGCACACACAATATCTGTAAATATCTTCAGGCTGGCCTTTGTTGGGGAAGGAGGAAACGATCATCTCTCTTGTGTTACCATGATCATGAATATATGGAGGTGTAGCAGCGTATTTTTTACCAAGTCGATGTGTGAACAGTCTTTTCTGTGGGTTCATATGCTGCCCCAGGCTCTGAAGGTTAAAGGGTTGTTAAGTATGCATTACATCACATCTTGTCTATTGAAGAGGTGTCCTCTGGGATTGCTATTGTAAAGTGCTTTGTATCAGCTGAGCATTATGAAGACATCACATTACCAAACATCTCCTATTTAGACCAGTTCTCACTCCTTTTGGATTGAGTAATTGTGTTGAGGCTTCCAGCTTCTGCAAAAACATATTATCTGATTTTTTAAAAAGGTCTGGTCTCTAATGGCTGTTATTCAGTTTTATGCTTCCTAACTGCCAACAAAGTCCTCTGTCCTTCGTTATGTAACCATAAAGCCTTTTCTGAACAGCTGAAAAATGCCAGAGTTAATATTTAGCATACGAAAAAGGTTGTGTTTTGTGTGACCATGGATGGCCTTTTCGTTGTGTTCATGATACACTCATTAAAAAGCAGAAACATCCTGGAGGACTGGATTGGCATGACAGCTGTTACCATGCCAAACTGACTGAATGATGAGAGCAGAAAACAGACTAAAACTCCTTTCAGGCTTTCCAAAATGTACGTCTACTTTGCATTTGCCTTGAGAGATTAAGCGCTGGGTCTTATATTTGTCAGATTTTATAGATTTCCTTCAAAACTCCCTCATAAGAGCACAGATATGCTGATTGTTATTCTGAAAGTCTCATGTATCTTTGTTTTGTTTCTTTTTATTTATTACCAAAAAGACGTTTGGACCATGTAGTAAAAGAAGAAAGACCAGTATTTCTGTTTTTATTACAACACATGCATCTAATCTGTCATTTGATTTTACTAAATATTGTTTGACTTGTTACCAGTTCTTTACACCTGCAGCACTTCAGAGGAATAAAAGGCTTTGTTGGTCTCCCCTTTAATCCTTAAGCCACCTTGCTTTTGTGCTGGCCCTATGTTTGATCACCTGTTCACGCTTTACCAGCCAATCGTCTCACCTGGAGAAGCCACTCTGCTCCCCTGGGTGTGGATCCCTGTCTGATTTGCTGTAGACACCGTTGGTAGTTAAAAGGATCTTCAAGTGTACAATGACACTGGAGTCTGCCAGAGTAGCTGCTGATTACTGAGCAAAGTTCAAAGTGTGTGTGTCTGGGTGTGTGCAACAAGTACATACATATTTGCTCTGTTGCCTTTAACTCACCTTTCTGCTCCTTATACCTGAGGATCACAAAGGGTTAGTAAAATTACAGCTGTTTTTGTTGTTGACGTCTAGAGTGCAGCCTCATGCAACCACTGATAATTTAGAGGTCTTTGGAGCCATTTCCTCCTTTTAATCAATACATCATGACTGCATCATTGTTATTAAACACAAATAAAATGTGGTACTGTGTTGAGGTCATTACTTAAGTTTTATTTTGATACCTTGTGTGGAAAGATTGTTTGACTAAGTCATCAAATTATTTTTTAATGTCTTCGTTTGTGCAGGGTCTCGCTATCTTGACCCTGGGGGTTTGAACTTTGTTGAAGACAGATTTTATTTCTAAATGGTCACAGAGCCACCAAGAACATTTAGAACCCACCTCAGAATCTTCTTGGTTTAGTTTCCATGAACCTGTAAGAGTAAGAAAGGCAAAACAGCTTCATTGAGTTGGTCATCGATGCAACTAAGCTGTTAAAAAGAGGGTCTAACAGTGAAATCAATGCCTCAAAAGGGCAGCAGTAGCTCAGAAGGTAGAGCGGGTTGTCCATTAATCAGAAGGTTGTAGGTTCCAACCCGGCCCCCACCAGAGAATGCTGCTGTTGTGTCCTTTGGTAAGACATTTAACTCGCCTTGCCTGCTGGTGTTGGTTGGACCAGTGGCACCAGTGTTTGACAGTCTAGCTTCTGTCAGTGCGCCCCAGGGCAGCTGTAGCTACATTGTAGCTCATCATCACCAGTGTGTGAATGAGTGGATGATTGATTGGGTGTTGAAGCACTTTGGGGGGTTGTAGAACCCTAAGAAGATGCTATACAAATACAGGCAATTTACCAAAATTACAAACAATTAAGATGCTTTGTCACTGCATTGCCAGAAGAAAATTAGCATGATGTTCACACAGATGTTGCAATTTATTTGTAGGTTTGACATGAGCAAAAGTATCAGTTCAGTGTGATTGCTGCTGAAATCAGAATCAGAAGGGTTTTATTGCCATATGTGCGAGAATCGCAACATTAGTAAACTGCTGTGGTACTCGGTGCAAAAAAAGAAAAATAAAAAATTAGAATTAAAAAATAAACAATGAAATGATAATATAGGGAGGCAATAATTAGAGAGGCAGTTACTACACATCAGAGCGGCTCAGGTCAGGTGAAAACACAGCACTAGGGTCAGGTGCCTGAAACAAAGCAACTGGAGTGGGCAGTTCTATGATTTGACATTTCTGAATTCAACTGCAGAGGGAAAAAAACTGTTTTTGTGGCGAGAGGTTCTGGTCCGTATGGATCGGAGCCTCCTGCCAGATGGGAGCGGGTCAGAGAGACTGTGTCCAGGGTGAGACGGGTTAGCTGTGATCCGACCTACATGCCTCAATGTCCTGGAAGTGTACAGGTCCCGTATGGAGGGGAGTTTGCAGCCAACAACCTTCTGAGCAGAGCGTACAACACATGAGTCTCTTCATTTTCCTGATGGTAGCTCCAGCATACCACACGGTGATTGAAGAGGTGAGGATGACTCAATGATTGCGGTGTACTGGTTGGTTGAAAATGTGCATACGTTCTCACAAATATGGGCCCAACTAGTGGAGAGCAGTTGCATACTTACTCTAAAGGAAATCACTATCTTTAGATTAGATTTTTGTTTGGCTAATTATTGAGACTTGGGCCATTTAAACACCTCTAGAGGATTTACAGAGTTTTGCCCCGGCTTCTCTCTGCAGATGCTGTTCACAGATACATTTCGCAGCAGGAGATTTTAGCTCTAACAGCTTGAAATGGTAGGAAACTAGTGTAGGGAAGCATCTGTCTATTTCACACTTGATATGATGCAATGCACACTGGGGATCACTGTTTTTGTTTAAAACCCATCAAGAATGGATGTTGAGGCTTTCAGAATGTAGGTCAGCAAAGGAAGATTACTAGGAAAGATTACTTGCACTCACCCAGCAGTCTTCTGGAAACTTGACTGAATGCTGTTTCACTGCAGAACCAAACCAGTATGAACCCGTAACTCCTAAAATGTGTAAATAATCTTTATTCCGATGTTAGGGGTGAATGAGGAAAAGCAGAGACTGAGAAAGTCTGACCTCACTGTGTTCTTTTAAGGTCCTTCTCATTCAGATTTTGATTGGATAGATGAATGAGCCTGTCTAGATGAAAGGGTGAATTTAGCCATGGGTCACTTCTACAAACACAAATCCACCAGAGGTATTGACAGCTGCTGTCGTGTTCTGCAGAACAGCGAGGGGTGTGATACGTGTTTGTTTTTGATCATGCCTAATTTCCCAAGGATGTATGTCTTACGGATCTTTAAGACTCGTCCTTTCTGAGCACACGTAAAGCTGATTCATACACATCCTCTCTTGTTGCAGGCTGCTTGTGGTCGGACACAGCTGCAGACAGAAAACCCAAACACTCACATTCTCTCAAACATACACATGGTCATGCACATGCCTCCTTTTTAACTGCACCCAAACTGTTGAGAGGCTTTCAAACTTCACGTCATGTCTCTCGCACCCTCACGGTTATTTGCAAATCCCCCCCCCCCCCCGATGGAAAGAACTGTTTATTTCGTTTTAAACAAGTGACCACACACTCAAAGAAGATGGGTCTTAATTCTGCTTTAAGGCTTCACAGACATGTTTTCCCACTCTCTCTGTGTGTGTGTGTGTGTGTGTGTGTGTGTGTGTGTGTGTGTGTGTGTGTGTGTGTGTGTGTGTGTGTGTGTGTGTGTGTGTGTGTGTGTGTGTGTGTGTGTGCGTGTGTGTGCGTGTGTGTGTGTGTGTGTGTGTGTGTGTGAACAGAAAGCGGCTGAGTGTGTGCACAGTTGATGGCTATCAGAAAACGGTGAATTGGCCCCATTAATACAAAAGTTAACATCATTCTAAGTTTAGCGACGTGTTTGGCCAGCCATCCAGAAGAATTCTTATCGTTTGAACAGTTGATGTGTTTACAGTGGAGTTGAAATGAGCCAGCATGGCCCAGTGTCTTCTCCTGTGACAAAGGCCCAACACTTGAATCTAAAACCAAAGAAATTGGCTGTAAGTGTAAGTTGAGTGATTCAATATTGTGTAGTATTATTTTTTTTATTTTATTTTTTTTACCGTGTCCTGTCTGGCTGTGAAGCAAGCAGAATTGATGTCTGAATGCTGGTAATAAGCCTTACAGATTTACTCTCGGGTGGAGCATCAAAGCGTTTGCTTTTAATGTCACGCCTGATACTTAAAACTTTATTGTTGTTGAATGCTTTGTAATTCCGACCAGACACGGAGACAGAGGTGAAAGAGAAAGGAAAAGAAAAGGTGGGGAGAGAGAGGGGGGGGGGGAGGGGGGGTCCACAAAATAAACAATGAACAAGAGTCTGCTTCTAGACCTGCAGAAAAAGACAAAACAAAGCAAAAGGACAAAAAAAGGGACACAACAACAATACAACAAGATCTAGCTATCACTGCGTCAACTTGATGAAAAAATATATAATCAACATTGCTTAACTGAAGAATCACGTTAATAAATCACAGTGCATTAAGTGCCCACCATAGTCTTAAGACCTGTGTTTAACGTGCCCAAGCCCATACTTCTGAGAGCACCATGTGAGCACCTGTGTGTGTACACGCACTTGTTTATTTAAGGTTTCTCTATAGGAGCGTCCAACAGAGAGTGTGAGGGGCCACAGATCTGCCCCCCAAAGATGTGTAGGAGACGGAGGGATCGAGACCGTAGTTTAATAAGGGCACCAAATAGAAGCACTCTTCTTTCCACAAACCCATCAGAGTTTTGTTTCTTTATCTGGGACACAACTATTTAGGGAAACTATTTAGTTTGTTACTTCAGATTAATTCAATTAACTTTAAAGTCTCATAGCTGAATTTTGCATTTTTATACATCATGTTTAAATGAAAGAACAATAAGCTTTACATTCATTCTCTAACATCACTGAAATTGCATTTCATCAGGTTTATCTCAGGTTTGCAGCATCAGAACAGACATTTCTCAGCTTTTTCTGGTGTCCAAGTAAGTTCACACAAGTGAAAATAAAAACCTTTACTGCATGTCTTCACCAAATGACTTAAGAGTATATTTACTGGCAATGTTTCTAAGCCTATAGAGAAACCTTAAATATTGTGTAGTATTTTATTAAAATGGTATTTATGTTTATCAAAGCAACACTTGTACTTGTCAACGTCTAGAGCAGTTGTTCCCAAGACTTTTAATTTCTGCCCACAAAATGTATATTAAAGAACATTATAACCTTTTTATTATCAATGGCTGAAGAACTCTGAAATGACAGCATTATCAAAATTATGCCAGTCTACCAGCCTGGTTCCTGTGAACCTTATTCGAATCTGCACATAAACACTGTCCACCACATTCTCTCACCTGCTAGTCATTCTGACGTCCTTCCTCCTCACCTCTTCTAGTTCATCTACTGCAAAACACAGCTACGCCTTATGAGCAATTTCTGCAAAATTGTAGTACTTCGTTAAAGTTAACAATTAACTATAGTTGGGCCACATATCCATAATTTACCCATACCAAAATGTATATCCATTACTGATGTCATTTTGCCCATGTCAATGTATTCAGTATTTGAATTTTTTTTTAATTTTTGCTGTGAAGTTGACATTTTTAGCATGGGAGTCCATAAGAATTTTCTCAGTTTTGGCCTCAAGCGGATGAGGGGAGAAATGCAATTTTTGTCACTTCCATGTTGGCTTCATCTTTTTTCCTCCTTCACCTTAGGAAGCACTGTGGTTCGGTTGCAATGCAGAATAAAAACAATAAAATTTGTGAAATGCCAGATAAAATGTAAAGGATGAGCAGTGGCATGGTTTCAAATCATAAAACAAATTCCCATGGGACCGCAGTTTAGCCTCTTAGTGACAACAAAAACACCTATTTATCTTTTGTTGATGGTGAAACATTTGCCTTTGAGTTTCTTATGAAGATAAAGCGGCAGCTGTCAGATTCTCCTGTCCTCAGATGAGTTGTAGAAAACATCAACAGCTTTTATTTTTTCCCCTCTTATTTTCCGACGTTATCAGTCTGTTTTTGTTTGAATTTTAAACTCCTTTCTTCTTCAAGGCTTGCACTGTGAGTGTAGCCTGTCTCTGCCCCACACTAAGGTTTCCCAGATCCCTGTCCACATCTTCACAAGCAAAAGGGACTGATTATCAGCAGGACAGAGGTAATGCGGCTCTGCTGAGCATTAATTGGCTGATTAACATGTGGACAGTTTAGCACTTCACTGTCCCGCACTCAACCCATTAATCAAGACCGAGGCAGTGCCAGCTGACCGGCTGCCAACAGAACTGCACAGGCCACTTTAAAGAGAGCTGGAAGAGGTGTTGGTTCAGCACACGGCTCAGCAGGAGACACCCTCCAATTTTTTGGCCAGACAGAGTACTGCACTCTGTAAAATGGTGCCCCTGTTATTAGAAAATATAAAGAAACTGTGTTGTAAAACAGCAGGGTTATTCTGTTTAGATTTTTAAAAAGGTGAAAGAACAAGCAACACACTTCTTTTGAAGTCTAAAGGGAAATGTCTGATTATACGTGAGTGGCTTTACACAGAAGGACAGGACTAGCTAATTATGATGTGAAGAGGTTCTGATCACAAGGTTTTTAGTTTGGAATTTTCACTAAACTTCTTTGATTTCTTGCCTCGAGTCAAACAGTCTTAAATTTAGGCTTTTTGTTTCTAAGCAGATGAGCTTATCCTCTTTTATTTCATCACGAGAAGATTACAGAGGAGAAGCAGATCCAAACACCTCTGCTCACTGTCCTTTAGACTATAAGCACGTTTTTTACTTTAAACTCCTCTTTTAATCCAGTGATTGAAATGTCATCATTTCCAAAGATTATAGCAATCTGATCAGGCCTGTTTGTTTGTACTTTTATTGTTAAAACAAAACTGTTTTCTTTTCTGCCTTTAAGCATTTTTACCATGACGTAGTTTGTAGCTGAGGCGGTGTGTGATTCGGCCTTCCTCTTATCTGCCGTACGTACATGTTGCTGCTTCATCCAACATGGACAAAATATTTTACAAAGTGCTCTGGAGGTGTTTAACGGGTTCTTTGTGAATGTGGTGAACAATCACTGCATTTCCCGTCTCTCGGTGACTTTTCCGCAGTTATTGGTACCATAAAATGCTGAAATGACATTAATCTGCTCAATCTGTTTGAGATGTGTGCTGTCTAAGAGAGGATGTATTGTCTATTTTCATTCATTTCATTTGGCTTAGAAACACAGTCACTATTTGCCGAAACCACTGAGCTGACTTCTAAGGAAATCATAATCTTTGTAAGTCGTCTGCAGCTTGTTTGTCGAGAGGATGATCAGAGACGTTTCACACTTGGTGTTGACGGGGTGTCTGAGAGCTCGGGCTTTTTTTTTTTTTGGTAAACTTGGCTCGCATGCAGCAAAGCACCGCCCGCCCCGTGGATGTTTGAGTACTATTTAACTTCTCACAGGTGACACTCTTGACAAGTGGTGTCTTGTGATTGTTGGTCTTAGCTCATGCACCTGGGATTCCCTCTGCAGGGCCGCAGATAGACACTGTTTAGACCAGCTGATGTTTCTGTGAACCAAAGTCTTACAGCTGCTTAGCTTCATCTGTGTTTCTGTTCCTGTGTTTAGGAACACTCTTGCCTCTTGAGTAAACGGTAAAAAGCCCTTCTTTGACCATCACTCTGCTTCCTATAAGAGGATTAGTTCCATCATAATTTGCTATCTAGAAGTAAAAAGACTAAGCAGTGGACAGAATTATGCCTTGTTGTTAAAAATAGTCATCTGACCTACTTTGTATAATCACATCTTTAGAAGTTATCTTTTGGTCTGAAACTGTTTTGGTTTCGTAAGCTTCTACACCAGAGTAGGAAATGGTCGCCCGCAGCCTGTTATCAATTTAGACCCGGTGGTTGGCAGCGGATCACGTTCCATCTTTGATAGCTCGGAGGACCTGGCAGCCGAGCACCCCCTCGCCCTCGCTTCGCACTTTGGTCTCGTCTGTTTTCCGCCTTTATCATCTGGAAGATAAGTGTTCCTATAATTATGGTCTTTTTGTCCACGTTTGTGTTTATAATGGAAAACAGCAGCCGTCCCTGTGTTGCGTCCGGTTTTAGTTCCCCTCACGTCTTCAGTGATTGGATTTGTAATAATACAAGTTTTTATAACATCAAGTTATGTTTGTCTTTATTGTTCTTGGTGTCTCATTTTAAAAATAAGCACTAGTCAACATCACAATTAGGAAGGAAGCAGATTCAGATCAGGTTAAAACTAAAGTCTGATTTTATTATTATTATTATTATTTTAATAATAATAGACATTTATCTTTTCTGAGGATGAAGTGAGTCTCTGTGTCTCAATGGACATTCGTAGGGAAATTTACAAAATGTCTAAAGTCATTTGCTAGTGCGGTCAATGTCCTCATGTGGGTTAGGAAACACACTTGTGTCGATGGAGTTCTGGACATGGTTGGCATTTTTGCAAGACAATTTTCTTTCTGCCTAGTCCTTTAAAATTTTGTGAATCGGCGCAAGAAAAGTGAGGATTTTGGATAGGGTTGTCCACCATTTAAACAACGTTTCTGATTGGTGACTAAAGTCTGATTTATACTTCACACACGCATTGATGGACATGTTCCCTTCAGACTTCAACGTCACCTGGGGAGTGTTGCAAAGCACCACTAGCTCAGAGTACGTGTCTGACTCATGAATTAATTTGTTTCAGACTAACTCTTTTATTTTTTTGTAAAACACAAAACAAAAATCTATGTCAACTAAAACACTCGAGTTTTAGTCAACTAAAGCTGACTTAGACTAAAATACGTTTTCGACATAAAGACAGACTAAAACTAAGATGCCTTCCAAAAACAGTACTGCCAGGATCCCAACTCCTACCACATTAAAATGAATAAATTCAAACTTTACACGGACACACAGAGTTATAACTCCTATGCAAAGGGCCTTATGTCATACGAACTATAATATAGCTAGAACAAAGTTTCTGTCTGATGTATTGTTAGTGAGAAAACTGCTTATCCCTCCTAGTGACTACACGTGAATGGAATCGGGTTTCTCCGTGACCTCAGCATGACCTACCCCAACTCTAGCAACCTTTAAATTGAAAACTTGATTCATTCATCTGTTTGAGTGGTTGTTTCATATGCTGCACCTTCTTCTCTGTAACTGCTCAGTCTTAACTTGTTTCTCTGAATCTAATCTTATTGTTGTATTTTAAATTTGATTTAAAATTGTATGCTTTTATGTTTTTGCGTTTTTATCTGAAAAGCACATTTAATTACCTCCAAGTATAAAATGTGCCATGTAAAAAAAAAAAGCTGCCTCGCCTTGCCTTAGCCAGTCTTGTTGAGCCCGAGCGTCACTGAATGCCTCATCGATACTCTTTGACCTCCAGTTGTTAATTACACAGTCAACTTATCTTGGCTCAAGCAGCTAAAATGCTGTTGACTCTGAGACATTACAAGTTCTAGACCCACCCGTAGAAGCACACAAAACACAAGTGGCCCAATTATTTTATTGCCATCACTGTAACACATGGCAGCATTGGGCGGAAATAGCGACATGGGTTAGAGAAACTCTGATGTGAACCAGATGAGGAACTCAAACCAGTGGAGAGCAACGGCGCGCTGAGCACTGCTGTCTGCTCAGAGGGACTGACATTCACTTGCAATAATTTTTACTAAGACAACAAAACGTGTTCCTCTGGAGCAGGTGTGTTCGTAGTTCTTTGAAGAACACATTTCTTTCTGTTTTCTATGAGGAGTTATGTTATTGGAAACAAAGTGGGTCCGTTTTATGCGAGCAGAGCTGCGGCGCTTGGCCCGGGGCCTGTTTGAGGCCTGGCTCAGCTCAGCTCTGCTCTGTGTTCACCCGGCTGCCGCAGAGTGCATTTCTTTCTTATGTGGCCCCTGACCTCTTGACGCATTTCCTGACCCAGGAAATAGAATTAACACCTCTGTTTGGGCTTTAGGGTCCGAGAGCCACATACACAGCTGTGCCTCAGTCCAGTCCAGACCCAATAGACTATGACAGTACTGCAGCTGAAGCTGCGTGCAAAGGTAATAAGAAACTGAAGTTAAAGAGTGCAGTGAGGGTCTTACTGCTGGATCATTTTAATAATTAGACCCAGATACAAAAGGATTACTCTTGTTTGTGTAGTCATGAATGGCTCTGTTCCTTTAACTGGTTCAGATTTAATATATTACATCAATCAGAAACTCTACAGTTACATAAGAACAGCTAAATACTTAAATTCTGGTGAGGTACTTTGATAATAAAACTAATTAAACTACATAACAGCAGCTCAGATTTGGATAAATGTTGGATTTTTGTATTTTAACCCTGGAGAAACGAGTTACATGGGATTAAAAAATTGGTTTGATCTTTGAATTGAGTGTTGGGTAATAATCTGTTGCTTCTCATTTTAAATTCTGGATTAATGAAACAACATAGGAGTCTGTATTATTTTAACATCACTGAGGCTTTTTGAGAGGGGTGGAGGTAGTTGCATAAATGTACTAATTACACCTTTTCGATTACAGATACTCCTCATGGAAATGTTAAGGCTTTATATTAAAGGATTTGTCCCCATTTTTTTAAGTAAAGGTTAACAGTCATCTTAAACAAAATTTAAATTATTTAATTTGATTTTTGATTTGTTTGTCTTCCAGTAAATGGAAAATTTTAATCTTGGAATTTTTTCATGTGTTTTTCTTTTTTTGCAAACTTATTCCATGTCAAACACTAAAAATGTTTTCAGAAAGAGGTATTTATCCTTTTTCTTCACAAATGTAAGACTTCCTGACAACAGAGAATATCTGAGTTTTCCATGTGATTACACAACATTATCCTCAAGACAGCCCCTTAGCTTTTTTTCTGTTTGCTACAAACTGTCCAAGACACTTCCTCAGATCCAAACTTTAAAAATGTTGACTACACAGCTTATTGTTACAGTTGTTTAAAACCTGTCAGCTCCACTACGTTCCACCAGGGTTTTCCCCCAATCAATAACATTTATGATTTATGTGCACCACATCCAAATGAAATGCATCTCTGGTGTAAGTGCTTTATCTGTTTTCTTCATTAGTGGATTTACACACATCCAAAGATTATCCGGTTCCTGAGTTTAAGCACCCCCATGTGTTTGTGTTTTAGTCACACATTGCCTCTCTCATGGGAGCACTTTGAAGCATACTCCTCCAGAGCAGATCATAAAACAAGGTTAAAAGTAGTTTTTCACATAGTTGTGTCCCAGAACACTCGAACCTTCACCAGCGACTCCCAGCCTCCACCTTGCAGCTCCACCTAGTTTACTCTCAGATAGCAGGTTGATCGTTCAGCTCAGAGATTGGTTTTAGTTTTATGCAGATGACTAACATCTGATGCAGAGCAGGCAGGGAAAAGTACAGAATAGGATGTTGTGGCTTTTTTGCATATTTTTATGTGCAACTTTAAAATATGTGTCAACATTTCTGAGAAGTTATTAAAGACATTTTTAAACCTCCCATACAGCTTTAAGAATGTCAGTATGGGCTAAACCACAGAGCTAATCTGTGGTGTTGTATAAGAATAAAACCGATGAATATATGCAGCTGCCTGCCTCAGCAGTGAATGTACTTTGTGAACTCCTTAATCATTTGTGTCCGAGTTTGTATTCATCTAAATGTGTGTGGTATTTTTGTGCTCCTATACCAGTGTTTTTGTAGAAGCCATTTTTATTTTAGTTTTGCCTTTTGGATGAAAATTCTTTTTAGTTTTAATCAGTTTTAGTCCACAAAAACTCAGATTTTTACTTTTACAAAGGTTAAAATGGAGCAGGGGTCTCCAACGTTCTGCAGGCTGTGAGCTAATTTTACTCAACGAAAGTACAGAAGAGCTGCCGCCATACCATTTATTCATATATATATATATATACATTCTATGTGTGAATGTGCTTACTAGGTTAAAAATGTTATGCTTACTATATTAACATGCACTGTATTCACAAGTTGCTTTCCCTGTATTACAATACATCAATATTTTAAAAAAGAAAAATAGTGACATTTCTGTTTTAAAACTCAACATAAACAACACGTTTTGTTTTTTCAACTTATTAGATACTTTCAGATAATGAAGTACAAATGTACTTTATGTGAATGATTGACATTATTTTAGAGTGGATCGGGGGCATAACCTTAAGAGCACACAGGAGCAGCTAACCTGTTCCTGTTCAGTCCCTGGCCCTTTAGTCATAATGAACAAATAATAATACCTTTATTTATGTAGCGCCTTTAAACAAAGCACTGCACAGCATAAAAGATAAAAAAAACAGCACCCCAGAATAAACGCAACAGCATCAGCTATGAGCAGGTGGAGTACAAACAAGCAATACAAGCAAAGATAAAGTAAGAACAAACTAAAACAGAAAATTAAGTAAAAATGCCTAAAAAAACAGTGATCAATCAGTTAAAGGTTTCCCCAGCAAAACAAGACCCCCAGTGGCTCTCGATCCTGGTCCTGGAGGGCTGGTATCTTGTGTCTTTTAGATATTTCTCTGATTCAACACACCAGACTTTAATCAGCAGGTGATTATCAGGCTTCTGCAGAGCCAGATGAGCTGCTGAACATGTGAATCAACCACTGAATCAAGTGTGTTGGAGCAGAGAAACAACAAAAACATGTTGGATACCGGCCCTCCAGGACCAGGATTGGGCACCCTTATATGCTGTACATAATGAATTTATTAATGGAACAATAAAGACCTTTTAATTCAGATCACTGTTAGCTGATTCATATTTTTGCTTCTGACAATAAAATACGATGCATTTTCTTTTTGATTTCCCCATTAACATGAACGTTATGATTCTGCAAACTAAAACTTCCATGTGGATGATCTTTATTTCTGTTAAACACTGGTGCTTAGCACTGGTGCATTCACAGACCAGAGACAAAGTTGGATTTTAATGTTCCAGACTGGTTGACCGCTAATGCTTAATACTCTTTTTAGTTTTTTTTTTTTTTTTGTTTCTTCTTAATTGAAGTATGGAAAAGAACACAAATATTCCATTAATGTTGCATTACATATGGTGAGATCTCATTGGTACAAATAAGTTCTTTTTTTTAAATGATGGAAAACAATTTTAAATTGCGTAGGAATCCTCCGTGTGAGTGTCTCCTGCATTGACTCGGTTCTTGTTCTGTCTCCCCAGTACTTTGAGGTCCCCTTTGACTCCAACATGAACCGTACAAAGAACCGTCCGCTCGTCAGAGGACAGATCAGGTACAGTTCTCCTTCCTGCTGCTTTAAACCTTGTCTCTACCTGCCCCTTTATAGCGAAGCTGTCGGTGTAAAGCCAGACACACACAGGCCCACTGATACATGAAGCTAAAGCAGCAATAACCAACCACATGTGATCTTCACACAGCGTCACTGTCAAAAACGACATCTCTCACATTCGGTGTTTACAGGGAAAAATCCCTAAACCTCTCTTTGACTCATGAAGAACTAAAGCAAACATTGTGTTGACTTTAGAGGTCTTTGTAAAGCAGGCAAATTTGGTCACTTCATTACTAAACAGCCTTTTAGTTTCATAACAAGAACTTAACTCACTCTTTCTGTCAGTTACAAAAATCCCTGATTGACGTTTTGTTTAAAGTGGACATTTGTGCTCATGAACAACATTTTGGCTGTGTAAACAAAACTTTTCTCTCTGGCTTTTAACCTGAAAAGAGGAGCCATGTTTCTGTCTCTGGAGCACATTGACATGCTCTGGTTGTTAAGTCTTTGTTTCCTTCCATCTTCCCTCTCTTCTGTCACATACAATCGTGTGAGAAGACAGAGAGCACATGGGACGGTTAACTTTCTGTCAAACAAGCCATCAGGGAGACACGTTTTACACACACTCTTCTTTCCAAGTTAAACCAAATCATGTTTGGCTGAACTAGGAGACCATCCTGTCTTTGTCCATTTGTACCGCTACACTTAGTGCTCAGTTTTGTTGTGATCTTCTCAACAATAAGGTTTCAGTAAGTGGTGATAATCAAAGGTTAGTTATCAGTGTTTCCCCTAGGAATTTTTCCAGCTGTGGCGGTGGGGCCGGCTGGGGGGGGGATTATGACACGTCTCTAAACAAAGTAAAATTTTCTAGTGCAGAGTGGAGACAACCCATAGAAGCACTGATTTGATCTCATTTCAGAGAAAAATAGAACAGGTTAGATGTGCCTAATAAATAAAATTACTAACAAACTCAGGAATCTGTTTCTTTGCTTCACCGTTCTGGTGTTGAGAATATCACTAATGCGGATCACAGGAGATACACGGATGAATGCACCTCTTATTATTTGGAAACTACATTTACTGCAGCTGGCAGAGGCGGAGATTTTTTCTATTGATTCACGGAATTTACAGAATCATTGTAAATGTTAATAGGGGAAGACTGCAGGAGGGAGCGGTAAAATACAGGGGGTCCCCAGCAAAAACAAGAAACTTTACGAGTCTGATGAAACCCGCTGGTTTTCCATCAGGCAGTCACAGGGCAGCTCCAACGACCCAGTGGCTGTGCTGGGTCAATGTTAGCGAGCTCAGTCCGGCTCGGCAGAGGGTGAACGAGCCGAGGCGACATCGTGCTCTGCTTAAGAAGAGGTGTTATTTTCCTGCTTCAGAAGAAGCGTCCAACGTGTTTTTACGCTTTCTCCGAGACATGTCACGTCGCTAAGTTGTTAGCCCCTAAAATGGCTTGGTTGTTTAAATTTAGCCAAATTCGATTTGATTTTGTTCAGCTTTTTTATAGTGCACTGGGACTGATTAAAAACATTTAAAAAACTACACATTTTGAAAAATTTGGGGCTTATAATAAAATATTTGCAAAAATATCACCTTTCTCCATGTTATTAGACTTGCATAAGTAAAAAAATAATAACTGGAAAAGAAATATAGCAAATCTAGTTTTTAAACCTGATCATAGATCTGACTTTTTGGTGCTCATGTCAAGTTATAACCGTGCACTAAATCAGTAATTTCCTGACTTTGTAGCTGTGACCCACATAATAAAAATAACTTGTGACCGCAACCATTGCTCATCAAACAATACATGTAATTTTAAGATGAAAACACTAAAGGTTTCCATTTTTACCTAGCTTTTACATCAATATATGTCATAGAATTCTCAAACTTTGTTTTTTGTGACAAACAGCGAGCTCTCAATCTACAACCGTTGCACTGGATAACAGAACAAACAAGTCTTTAGCTTAAAATAAATGGGTCCAGTTTCAAATTGTATGTTTGAGGAAAAAGTTCATTTGAACAAAAGATAATTGATCTGTTTTATTGTGACGTTCAGCTCTTCTGATTCTAAACATGCTGATAAGACTTCCACTTAGCTTATTTTTTACTTGCCTGTTGTTTAGGGCTGGTCTCCTAAAACCATGCTGTATCAAGTTGTTTCTGTAGAATAGTTTTTAGTTTTTTTTGCAGGATTTTCTTACAATAGTTCTACAAATTAGCGATTTTTAAGTGAATCCCTCTTTGCCCCTCTGATATTCTAGATTTGAATCTACTATAAACCAGACCAGACAGTCACCCACTTGATCTTATGATGGCTTCTGTTCTTTAAGTTGGACAGTAAACCCACTTCAGGCCATGTGACGTACCCCCTTCCCTGACCCCCACTGAGCACACCCACAGACTGATTGTCTACAAGCCAAAGCCAGCCAACGTGGCCCCACCTCAACCCACAAGAAACAGACATAACACCACTAATCACATTAATGCACTGATCTCACTGCACAGCCGCCACACCAAAATAAAAGCCTTGTTTGGCTTTTGAAGAAAAGGCTTGAATTGGGTCAAGATTTCAATCTCTCTGCCCTTTAATTTCTGGAGAAGTTCCTGGTGAATTTGAACCAGACCTTGCCGTCAGTGCTTTCAGTTAAAGATGAGGAAAGTGGGAGGAGGAGTAAGTAATCGTCTTCATCCGGCTAAAAGCCTGAGCTGCTGTGGTTTTATCAGCTAGTTTTGATCTCTGATGTGTGGACATGCTCCCCTTCTTTCTTGGCTACTTTTATCCCTGACAAACTCTTATCAGATGAGTTTCCTCCAAACCTCCCGTTTTGGGATTACGCCATCTACAGCTATGGCCCCTGTGGATCTGTGTGTTGGTGTATGTATGCATGTGCGTGTGTGTGTCTGTGTGTGTGTGTGTGTGTGTGTGTGTGTGTGTGTGTGTGTGTGTGTGTGTGTGTGTGTGTGTGTGTGTGTGTGTGTTGGGGCTGAATTTGTTGTTATCATTGTCTTATCTTGTGTTTGCACAAGCCTGCAGAACTTTATCATCCTTTAGTTCCCACGGGAGTGATGAGCTTTCCCCTGAGCCTGAACCTCTTTTACTGAACTAGTCTTTCATGCTTTTGTCTCGTCTATATTTATCTTGCTGATGTATCTCATCCATCCTTTCTGTTTCTCTGTCTTCTTTTTCTTTCCCTTATCAGTCCTCTACATGCAGTGTCATTCGCCCTGGCCTGTGGCGTTCCTGGGGTTACACTGCTCACACTGGCGGTAAACCCCTTGACGGGCTTTCTTGGTGCTCTGAACATCTTTCTGTACAGCTGTTGCTACACACCGCTGAAAAGACTCAGCATCACCAACACCTGGCTGGGAGCAGTGGTCGGAGCAATTCCCCCAGTGATGGGCTGGACTGCTGCCACAGGCTGCCTGGGGCCAGGTATGACTCACCTGCAGAAATATGCAGTATAACTAACTACTAGACGGTAGCACAAATATGTAGGCCTGTAGTCCGATTAGGGCTGAATCAAATTAAACATTTGGAAGTTATTTTATCTCATAAGCATTTTTAGAATAGTCTAGACTGTGATGTACAAAGTGCAACCTACAAGCCACTTGTGTCCCTTAGGCTAGGTTCACACTGTAAGTCTTATTGCTCAATTCTGGTTTTTGGATTACATTCAATTCTTTTTTGTATGGTTGTTCACACTATAACTCTCACGGAGACCAGAGGGCTGCTTCGCTCCAGCAGCCTCCATCGCTTTTCGTGCTCTCCCGTATTTTTAAATCCAAACCTTGACAGGATGTCCAGACATCTGAATCGTTCTGTCAGTGCTTCTCCTCAAGGGCATTGAGACACAACGCTCACCTCTGCTGAGTCAGTGATGTAGAATAGAATAGAATAGAATAGAGTAGAATAGAATACTTTATTTGTCAATTCTTCCAATGTGCTTGCCATACAAGGAATTGAAATTACGTTTCACACTGTCCCATGCGTAGACATTTACATAAAGTGCAGATGCACAACAATAACAAAACAAAAAACATCCCTAACAATAAGATAATATTAAACAGGTAAATATCGCTAATAATATACAAAACATATAGCAGCAGGTGTGTGCAATTTCAATGCAGAGGTAGTTGTTTACAATCAGAAATGTTTACCCCGTTATTGGTTCAACCACTATTTCCTTTTTGTATACTATGACCGTTCAGACTGAAGTCGCTTTCAAATACATCAGATTCGTATTGGATTCAGTACCTAATATAAAAGTGACCTGGATCGGATTTGAAAGAATGGGATCTGTGCTGTTAGACTGTCAAAACGAAATCACATACGAGCCGCATGTGAGGAACAAAAATCAAAGTTGTTGCGCTTTTGCATGCAGTTTGAACAAAGTGTTAGTGTTTTTAGGACCCACTGGCAATTTTTCCTATTATCTTAAAAAACAAAATTTACTTCTCTAAGATTTACATCAAGGCCCTTCACTGTTGAAGAATGATAGCTTTCTACTCACTTTGACATTTTTAAACAAATAGTATGTGCAACTCTGATAAAGACACCTTAGAGTGTAAAAACATTAATGATTTTTATTTTAATCAAATAGATATTAATTGGCCTGAGTGATCCAGCCTTCCTTCTTCATCATATTGGTTTTATTCCAGCTACAGAGCACTGGTCTGGTTTTGAATGACGTAGTGCTTTATTCTCAGTTTTAGAAAACATTTAATGTTATTTTTTGGTCAAAGACATAGATGAAAGTTCTTTAGCAACTCTAAAGCTGTTTCGTTTTAATTCCTGCGTGAATCGGCCTTATTGCTGCTTTTAAACTGACCTAATCTCACACTACATACAGGTGCTGGCCAGTAAATTAGAATATCATCAAAAGGTTGAAAATATTTCAGTAATTCCATTCAAAACGTGAAACTTGTACATTATATTCATGCAATGCACACAGACCAATGTATTTCCAATGTTCATTACATTTAAATTTCATATTCATAAGTGACAACTAATGAAAACTCCAAATTTGGTATCTCAAAAAATTAGAATATTCTGAAAAGGCTGAATATAGAAGACACCTGCTGCCACTCTAATCAGCTGATTTACTCAAAACACCTGCAAAGGCCTTTAAAAGGTCCCTCAGTCTTGTTTTGAAGGCACCACAATCATGGGGAAGACTTCTGACTTAACAGCTGTCCAAAAGACAATCATTGACACCTTGCACAAGGAGGGCAAGACACAAAAGGTGATTGCTAAAGAAGCTGGCTGTTCGCAGAGCTCTGTGTCCAAGCACATTAACAGACAGGCGAAGGGACGGAAAAAATGTGGTAGAAAAAAGTGTACAAGCTCTAGGGATAACCGCACCCTGCAGAGAATTGTGACGACAAACCCATTCAAAAATGTGGGGGAGATCCACAAAGAGTGGACTGCAGCTGGAGTCAGCGCTTCAAGAACCACCACGAGGAGACTCATGAAAGACATGGGATTCAGGTGTCGCATTCCGTGTGTCAAGCCACTCTTGAACAAGAAACAGCGCAAGAAGCGTCTCGCCTGGGCCAAGGACAAAAAGGACTGGACTGATGCTGAGTGGTCCAAAGTTATGTTTTCTGATGAAAGCAAGTTCTGCATTTCCTTTGGAAATCAAGGACCCAGAGTCTGGAGGAAGAGCGGAGAAGCACAGAATCCACGTTGCATGAGGTCCAGTGTAAAGTTTCCACCGTCAGTGATGGTGTGGGGTGCCATGTCATCTGCCGGTGTTGGCCCACTCTGTTTCCTGAGGTCCAGGGTCAATGCAGCCGTCTACCAGGAAGTTTTAGAGCACTTCATGCTTCCTGCTGCTGACCAACTTTATGGGGATGCAGACTTCACCTTTCAACAGGACTTGGCACCTGCACACAGTGCCAAAACCACCAGCACCTGGTTCAAGGACCATGGTATCCCTGTCCTTGATTGGCCAGCAAACTCGCCTGACCTTAACCCCATAGAAAATCTATGGGGTATTGTGAAGCGGAGGATGCAATACGCTAGACCCAACAATGCAGAGGAGCTGAAGACGACTATCAGAGCAACCTGGGCTCTCATAACACCTGAGCAGTGCCACAGACTGATCGAGTCCATGCCACGCCGCATTACTGCAGTTATTGAGGCAAAAGGAGCCCCGACTAAGTATTGAGTGCTATACATGCACATTCTTTTCATGTTCATTCTTTTCAGTTGGCCAACATTAGAGAAACAAACATTTTTTCATTGGCCTTTAGAATATTCTAATTTTCTGAGCTACCAGATTTGATGTTTTCATTGGTTGTCACCTATAAATATCAAAATTAAACGTAATAAACATCGGAAATACATTGGTCTGTGTGCATTGCATGAATATAATGTACAAGTTTCACGTTTTGAATGGAATTACTGAAATATTTTCAACCTTTTGATGATATTCTAATTTACTGGCCAGCACCTGTAAAGCTTTATTTACATCTAGTGCTCTCCTTCAGCCACGTTGCAGTAAACCCCTGCGATTCACTGCAGTGTTAAATAAAGAAAATGTTCAGCTCAGTTGAGCAACACTTGGATCGTTTATTGTGTTCAGTAGCTGATATGACAGCTGACTGAGTCCTTGAGTTTGTTTCATAACGGCTTAAAATCTGTGGGAAAAAAACTTGATTTGATAATAAAACAAATTTAGTCATTTAAAACACAAACAAAATACAAGTTTCAGTTTAAATAAATAAATCATATCATTAGACATACAATTTAATGTTACATGTTTACAGTGACAGATAAGATAAGGAGTTTCTCCAATGACATTGCAATGTTTGAATGACTCACTAAATAAACTGCTAGAAATAAAGCAGCAACGCTATCAATTCCACATGCTGTTGTGCAAATTTAGTAGACAAGTAGTGGAAATTACAGGCATTTAGTAAGACGTCCCCAATAAAGGAGTGGTTCTGCAGGTTGTGACCACAGACCACTTCTCAGTTCCTGTGCCTCCTGGCTGTTTTGGTCACTTTTGAATGCTGCCAGTGATTTCACTCCAGTAGTAGCATGAGATGGAGTCAGCTAGTGCAGCTTATCCAGAATGGCACATCAATGCGAGCTGCGGTGTGAAGGTTTGCTGTGTCTATCAGCGTAGTGTCCAGAGCATGGAGGAGCTACCAGGAGACAGGCCAGTTCATCAGGAGAGGTGGAGGAGGCCATAGGAGGGCAACAACCCATCACCACGACCACTGCCTCTGCCTTTGTGCCAGGAGGAGCACTGCCAGAACCCTGCAAAATGACCTCCAGCAGGCCACAAATGTGCGTGTGTCTGCTCAAACGGTCAGAAACGGACTCCATGAGGATGGTATGAGGGCCCAATGTCCACTGGTGGAGGTTATGCATACAGCCCAACACCATGCAAGACGTTTCCCAGAGAACACAAAGATCGACAAATCCACCAGTGGTGCTCTGTGCTCTTCACAGATGAAGTCTTGAGACGCTGTGGAGAACGTTCTGCTGCCTGCAACATCCTTCAGCATGACTTGTTTGGCAGTGGGTCAGTTATGGTTTGAGGTGACATTTCTTTAAGGGGGCTGCACAGCCCTCTATGTCCTCGCCACAGGTAGCCTGACTGCCATTAGGTACCAAGATGAGATCCTTAACCCCTTGTGAGACCACATGCTGGTACGGTTGGCCCTGGGTGGGTTGCTCCTAATGCCAGACAATGCTAAACCTCATGTAGATGGAGTGTCTCAGCAGTTCTGTCAGGACAAAGGCATTGATGCCATGGACTGGCCCGCCCATTCCTCAGACCTGAATTTAACTGAGTATATCTGGGACATCATGTTTTGCTCCATCCACCAATGCTACCTTGCACCACAGACTGTCCAGCAGTTGGAGGATGCTATAGTCAGAGCCTGGGAGGAGATCCCTAGGAGACCATCCACCACCTCATCAGGAGCAAGCCTAGGTGTTATAGAGATCATAAACGCATGTGGAGGCCCACACACACACTACTGAGCCTCATTATGTGTTCTCTTTATTTATTTATTTAGAGCAGTGTAATTAACATGGCGACTAAATGAACAAATGCCTACAGGTATTACACAAAAGGGGAATAGAGGAGTGGAGGATGAGAGAGGGAAGTTTTCCTGAACAAGACCACATTTAGAACCAAACTGTTTAGTATTTCTCAAAAATAGCAAGAGGGGGAGATTAACCATTTTGGATTTTCAGCAAGACTTTAGTGCTGTTACTGACTTTTGCTCATTCCAGTTTGTCAAAGAATTACAATTAAAATATTTTTTGTTCTGATGATGATTAAGTTAAAAAAGCTACTGGAACTCTTATCTGAATATTTAACGTTACTTCAAAATGTCATTAACTCTCCTCCTGTCTAGGCGCATTACTGCTGGGTGGCTTCCTGTACTGCTGGCAGTTCCCCCACTTCAACGCTCTTAGCTGGAACTTGAGGGAAGACTATTCCCGTGGTGGCTACCGTATGATGTCCGTCACCCACCCTGCCATGTGCAAGCGAGTGGCCCTACGCCACAGCTTGGGTCTGATTGGGCTGTCGACATTGGCGCCTCTGCTGGACGTCACCACCTGGATTTTTCCCGTCATCTCTTTACCCATCAACCTGTACATCAGCTACCTGGCGTTCCACTTCTACCACAAAGGGGACCGCAGCAGCGCTCGTAAGCTCTTCTTCTGCAGCCTGTGGCACCTGCCCATGTTGCTGCTGCTGGCGCTCACCAGCAAGAAGAACAGCAAAAAGCCAGAGGACTCGATGCCTTTAAACCCCTTACTGCCAGTTAACTAGCATCATGGCTAACTGAGACCTTTGTGTTACCCACAGCAGTCCTTCAGGATCTGTGTGGCTGGACAAGTGGCTTAATTACAGGAAACACCAACGTCCTTTAAACGTGTGTGTGCTGTAAATAATCTGTATTTATTTATGAAGGTCTCATCAGTTTCTCTCCACGTCAAACCTGACTGATGTTAAATCATTCTGTACAGTTTCATGTCCTCTTAGCAGCCTTACACACCAAATATCAGGCTCATCAGGCACATTTGGAGCTGGTGAGTCTAGTGTCATGTTTTTTTTTTTTACTCTTTCAGACCCTTATCGTTACAACCAACTTCACATTTAGATTCAGATCCATCAATGAAACAAAATATTTAGAGCTGTGAAGCATAGTTCATGTGGTAGTAACTCCGTTACTTTTAAGTTCAGGAGGCATAATAAAAGCATTCATTTATGAAATAATCCACATGTAGAAAGTTTCTAGAGTCAACACAGACAAATTAACAAACTTTCTTTTGTTTCTTTTCTGTGCTTGCTTGGATGAAATGTTTGAGTTCACAAATGTGCTAAAAGTGCAATCTCCCCCCCCCCGGCATATGAGCCACAAGCCTCCATGCCTGCAGGTTGCCACATGCATTGTTAAAATGCAAAGTTGTTAAATCACAGGATTTGTTTGATTCTAAATATGTGAACATTGGACAAATCTAATGTCTGTACTTGATACCTGTTACTTGACGGTTAATGAGCCTCCTTGCTTTTAAAGAAAAGCACTTACGGGTCTGAATTCACGATGCTTTAAGGGATCAGGTACACCCTGTGGGACATGAGAGCAAAACAAATCTCCAGAATAAACAGATTAAGATCGTAACTGATTGTCGTTATTTTCTCCTTCAGTGGTTTCAGTAAAGCAGAGGTTTGTGTAACAGTCATCAAGCACCTCACTGTTAATCCAGCAGAGACCAAACGACTCGTTACGACGCCAGCAGAGTGAGCAACTAACAAACGGATTTAAGTTTCAGCTTTAGCCGGACTACAAATGTTCACTTTAAAGTTTAAATCAGAGGCTCTTTATAGCAGGCCACCTCTACACCTGTCACTCAGCATGTGTGCCCCTTCCACCCTTTTCCTCTAGTTTTGGTATTTGGTTACATTTCTATCACTGCACCCAGAAAGACAAGTGCCCCCTTTTCCCTGCGCTGCCATCCTACCTCCATAAACGGGAGGCGGGGGGTGCAGGATTTAGCCAAGGCCAGGAGACCCGAAACGGCTCGATGTCGTCGTAAAGTGTCTGACAGGATACGGCGTTTCATATCAGAGGGTGAGACATCGAGCCAGCTGTTACAGTCGGATAGAGTTTGTGTGGGGGACGCACATGACCTGGAGACAGAATGTTGTTAACCACCTTAAAGCAATGATCTGTCCCGTAAAACTCAGTTTAGTGGAAACGTGGGATAGATCTGCTTGTTTTTTGTTATTTGTTGTCAGGTTTCCCATTTTATTTTGTGAAGCTCCTGCAATGTTATTTTATCGTGTTCATGGAGGTAAGATGAAGCTTTTGTATTAGCATTTTAACTGCGAAAATCTTAATTCAACAAGAAACAAGGGTTAAAACGTACGTTTTAAATACTCTTATGAATTAAAATATTTACAAAACAAAAAAACAGTATTATTGAAAGTGCGTCAAATTTTAATCTGCTTGAATCAGTGTTACCAGTAAACTTCAGCCTCTGGCCCACAGCAACCAATACAATATATAAACACTACTCACTCAATTTGTTAACAACTATTACACCATTCTGATCATTTCCTGACAATTATTGTGTTGCAGTTATAGCAAAAACATGCTATTAACAATGATTTTTAAATTATTTTAAAATATTTAAAATCATTTTTTTTAAATCAAGTATTTAAAAAAAAAAATTCGGGACCTGCCCAAACTTTAGAAACCCCTATTTTAGACGAGCACTTAATAACATATTTATTGGGTGTTTGGTTTATATTTGTTTTAAGGGGAAGTGTGGACTGTAAAGTATCACTGTAGAACTAAACTCACAAATATGGTTTTCCAACTTAAAAAATGACATTTTGTGAGAATTATGGCCCTTTTATTTTTGTAACAATGTGAAAAAGCCAGGTGTTTGTTAAAACAACCTAATCCTAATCTCTTTGATTTTGTGTATTATGTTGCAGATTTATGTCAGAATATTATGTTAATTCCTCTTTAACCTGAAGGTTTGTTCCCTCGTGTCAGACCGCTTTAGAGCGAGGCGAAGCTTTCACCAGCCCAAGAGTGAAATGTGCAGCAAACTGCACAGACTGAGCAAAGCAAACTTTTATTTCCACACCGACAGACTTCCGTCCAGAAGAGAAACGCGGGGCATCAGCTCGGGTTTCCATGCAGGATGTTTCAAACGGGGAAATAAATCTTATGACCTCTGGCCTCCATTCTGAGGTCGGCTTTATTTTCTGTAAAAGTAATATTCGAAATAAAACCCACACGCTTATGAAAACTAAGAATTGGAGCAAAAAGTGACTGAACTCATGGTAAAAATGCTTTTTCTTTTTTTCTTAGTCAGTTCCAGTAAAACTTTTTATGAATTGATGCGTTCATCGGAAACAAAATAAAAACATGATTTTGAATTTAAGTCCGTTTAAAAAAGACACTTCAGCTGTTTTGACCCAATTATCTCAATTCAATGCCCTGAAGAACTCAACTTCAAAACAAATTTCACTATCTAACTGTCCTGATTGGTCGTTTAAAATTAAATATGTTAATTTTATCACAGTTGAACCTCCTGACTTTGTTCATTTAGTTTAAAGCTCAAAGTCTGGGCTGAGCTATAAATTACCCACAGGTGTGAATTCAATCCAGAATAAATGGATTTAATAATTTTAAAATCCTAAAAACTTTGTACAAATTTTAGTAACAATATTAAAACAATCTCTTTGAAAACAACTTACTTGCGTTAAATAAATGAGGACCTAATGTGTTTCTACCAGCTGTTTTGATAGATTTTCAAAATAAAACGCTATATGGCCAATATACAGGTAAAATATACCAAAAATTATTAGTACACGTAGGGATTTTTTTAAACGGTTCCCTAATTCTACAATCACACATGAAACAGAAAAAACATTAAAAGGAATTTTTAAATTGAGTGGTTTATTTAAAATATGACCAGAAGAAGAAAATAAATGTACTTTTGAATTTAAACATGCAGCACTTGCCTTTAAATAATTTGTGCAGATTTGCTGATCGGAGGATATAGACAGGCTGATAATAACATGATAACATGGAATTAATAATGTAAATAAGAATAAAAAATGCAATGTGTTGCTTCATTTTACTCGAGGACAAAATGAATTACCAAAGACTTATATGAATTAAATAATTAGTTTTACAGCTATTAAAATATTAAGACTGTAAAATCTAATTAGATACGTCAGACTCTTAATAACGAAATCAATGCGTTTTTAGTGCAATTTATTTTGAGGTTTATCTGTCTTTCGGAGAGTAAAACAGAAAGTTGAAACTCATCGAAATAAGCTGGCCTGGGAGAATTTAGGTCTTCTGAACTCATCAGAACAAAACGCCTGCAGGAGGAAGACAAAAACCTCAAGTTTAATTACCGAATCAGAAAGTTTTCCCAACTCTCAGCAGAGGAGTCCCGACACACACACACCATTTTTTCATTTCCATACCGAAGATCCCACGCTCAGTTCCGCCCATCGTTTCTTCTGATTGGCTAGCTTCTGTCAACAAACTAACGTCCCATACCGCTATTGGCTGCTCTCCGTGTCGGTCTGGCGCGCGCCCCTCTATAAGCTCAGCGACGCGCGCCAGACTGAGACAAACCTGTGGTGAGTCTGGAGAAGCTCCTTGGAGCGTCCGAAGCAGCGCCAGCGGCTTTCCAGCTTTAACCAGAATTATGACTGAAAACACCTCATTATTGCCGGATATCTCCTGTCCCGCCCCGCTCACATTCGCTCATGTGTGTTTTGATTTGTGACTTTTGTTTGTTGCGGGCTATAGCATGCGTTTAATGTCGCGGGGATTGCAGAGGTGCTGTCTGGAGTGAGTTTGGCAATATGCGCCGCTGGGATTTGATCTCCACCCGACAGGCTGATGGAATATAGTCCGGTTTGTCCCAGTTTGCTTGCTTCCTGGTCCAGCCCCGTGAAGAAGAAACTCATCCTGATCAGCATCATGTTTTTAGTCTGGGTCTGCATGCTGTACTCCTGCGTGGGTTACTGCTCCACCGTACCCAGCCTGGTGGCGGACACCTACCGGGGCAAGGACACCGGTCCGGGTCAGGCGGTGAGCCGGAGGACAGAGAGCAGCAGGGTGGACCTGGTGTCCAGGCTGCTGGCCAAGCCTCAGCCCTGGGAGGATGTGGAGAGCGACTACGAGGAGGCGTCCGTCCGAACCGGAGAGAACAGAGACCTGCTGGACACTGACCGGGACGAGTGGGACAAGAAAGCACCGGATCCCGGCACCATGTCCAGCTTCTCCAACGGCTCCGGGAGCAAGAAGCTGCCGCAAGCGATCATCATCGGGGTGAAGAAAGGAGGAACGCGGGCTCTGCTGGAGTTCCTGCGGGTCCATCCGGACATCAGAGCCGTGGGAGCGGAACCGCACTTCTTCGACCGCAACTATCAGAACGGACTGGACTGGTACAGGTAAGGAGACGGTGACCTCTATGGCTGCATGCAAAAACTGTAGGACTTTAAATATCTCACTGGGAATTAATTCATTCTACTCGGGGAACTTTATTTATTTGTTTGTTTGTTTGTTTAAACAGCTGTGCGAACCAGCCTAATAATTTAATAAATTACACATTTAGGATCCCAAAATTATGTTTCAGAGGAAAAAATAAAACTCCAAAACAATTTAACAGATTTCCCTGCCAGTTTCCGGCTGAACAAATGCATTTATTTGTTTGTTTGTTTGTTCGTTAACTTACTGCTCTCTGATCAGCCGCTTTAACTCATAAACTGGTTTGCGCTCCGGCCTGATGCTCGGTGCCGCCCGGCCATGCTGGTTCTGCGACGCGCAGTGATCTCTGTTGGACGCAGCGCAAAACTGCACCTCCAGTCTAGGTGGTCAAAGCAAACAACTTAAAACATAAAAAAGGATTTGTCTTATTGCACAATGTTGTTTGTTAAATCAAGTTGAATAAATAGTCATACAAAATCCAGGCCCCCGTTCTGCATGAGCTTACAGAGCAATAACATGGTTTTGATTTCAATCGGATCTATGAATTTTATCTAATATTACAGCATTTCTTAATTTGAGGGGTTGCTTTGAGTTGCGGGTTTTCAAAAGCCGGTCACGTTAAGACAAGAGGATTTACAAGACAAAAGTTTTGTAAAACAAATCCTGTAATTGATTTCAGAAGCCCCCAAACTCATTTATTCAGCTCATTTAGTGTCTTCAGATCTGAGTAAAAGGGGCTCTTGAGTCTCATCATGGCTCTAATTCAACCACACATTATTAAAATCACACAGTAACCAGAGTTTTACACCAATTCTTCCATTTTATTAGGGTTTGATTCAATTTTCTTTTATGACCTGATTTTGCAGCACAATTATGGTTAAATTACAGCTTTAAAGAACACACAGCCGGTGTTAAACTGCTTCCTGTCAGTTAAATGTTACTACTTTATTTAAGTTATAATGTGAAACAGTTTAAGATCTTTAACACTTTGAAATTTAAATGGCGGATTTTCAGTTTTAATAGGTCCGATTATTGCACTAAACATGCAGAATAAGGGAGGAATGTCTCAGCAGTGTTTCTCCAAATGGAGAGAAAGGGTGCAGATCATTTTAAAAATGTTCCCATTTCCTTTTGTGACACGAATTTTGTTTTAATTATTAGAGTTTGAATGCAGTTACCAACTTTCCCCCAGCCGCCCTGCCCTTTGCAATGATCTTGTGAAGTCCTGACTCAAGGTTTACAACCTTTAAAAGTAGCCAATATTTAAGAAAACAGAAATGTGGTAGGATGGTTTGTGTTTAAGAAAACGCAATGAAATTAATGTTTGGTAAAAGTTCAGTTAAAAAGGGTTTAATTGTGGAGGAGTTGCATTAAAAATTCCTCCTGCAGTTAGGGGGAAAAAGTGACTCTTTTTCTGGAGAGCGAGGAATGACCAGAGAAAGGAAATCATACTTTATTCAGTACTGAGTCTCCTAATGGTCCCATTAGGACCAGATACAGGAGACGACTTCAGGGAGAGAACTGGAATTTTCCAGACTTGGGGGGGAAATAAAAAGCAGGAATCAGTTCTGATCATGGTCATTTTCTGGAGACAGTTGGAGATGTTTGTGTTTGAATCTGAAACTGTAGGAAGCAAGAAGAGAGTAGCAGGAAGTGGAGATGGAGAAACTTGTTGTGGAAGTCAACTCAAAACTTGATTCACATGTTTGAGGAGGTGCACATTTTAACAGTGAGGACATGCATGAACTGGCCTAAAGGAACCACACACACACACACACACACACACACACACACACACACACACACACACACACACACACACACACACACACACACACAGTGGGAGTCAGAGCTGAAAGACTGACTGTGTGACTGAACGTGAACATTGATCCATTATTTTGCGTTTGCACCATTTCATCTAAAACAATGAAACTATTTTTTTTTACCAAAAATACTTTGGTAAGTCCTAAAACTTCAAAATAAAAGTGTGGAAAAAACAAGGGAAAACAAGAAGACATGAGTGAAAGATCAAAGCCAAAGATGGTTATTAATTGAAATAACATGGCAGATTTGGGGTCATGCATTTGTCCATTTTTAGTTAATCTGGTTTAATTTGTCTCTGCTAAACCAGCTGAAAGTTTCCCCAAACAAGATCTTATTTTCTCCACTCCCAACTCTTGTTGACTACTCCATCAGTCCCGTTACTTTGTTCACACGCCATGTATCCACGTGGGCTCTGATGGGGCTTTCATATGGAACTGCTGTATTGTGGTTTTGCCGTCGTGTCGCGGGCTCTGGTCTTTGCTTGGCGTCGGGGTCCGGGCAGACGCCGACGCTCCTCCCTGCAGCTCACTGTTAAACCATAAGCGGTGCACATGTCAGGGAGTGGACTCCATACGCAGTAGTGGAATTAGTTTTATACCAGGGTGGTGTTATGTTTGATTTGGTATGAAGTCGAGTTTTGCTGGAAGGTTTTTGCTTCTAATCTTGTTTTTAAGTTAAATGTGTGGTTAAAAAGTTTGGACTTATTTGTGCAAAAATAATAAAAATTTGTTTTTAATTAATTTTTTTTAGTGAATTGACAAATAAAAACAACATGTTGTTCATGTTCTATCCACATGACTAATCAAGCAAGTGGATAATTGAGTTGGTGCCAACATGGGTTTTAGATGGGTTCTAGATTCTTATTCTAATTGGGTTTGACCACTTTTATAGTGTTCTGGTGATTTTACCGGGATACATGTAATAAAACTAACCATCAGTTTTAATCACCACTAAACATTTCAATCATGCCATTGGCTGTAAACTGATGCCTGTAATCTAATGAGAAAACGGTTATTTAAAGCAAACCATTTTCAAAGTTAATACTTTAAAATTTACAATGAGCTTTGTTAGAGATCACAATAAATGGTCTAGTGTGCCCTGCAGAGAGAAACCTCTTGTTTCATTTGGTGCTCTTATTGTGACGAGTCCAGTGGTCCTGGTGAGCTTTCAGCTGAAGAGGAAAAATAAATGCAGGGTGTTTCCCAACTCGGTGAGAGATCATGAATAAAATATCTATAGTGAATAAGTCGTTATCAGGTTATGATTTATATTTCTCTCTCTGTATTCGAGAAGCTGCAACTCTGGCTCCAGTTATCCATGAGACTGGTGGGGCAGGATGTCTCTCTGGCCAACCTGTGTATCCTAACTGTGGTAAAACACTCACAAAGCAGCACTAAAGTGCTACAAAAGGACAAGTAGAGCATTGTTGGGATGGGGGTTCCCTTAACGTTGGGGGAGAAAAAAAATCCCGTTCCACTATCAGACTCTGAAGTCTGAGCTTTTTGAAAGCCGTTATCTGTCTCCACCCCCGCCGTTCATCCTTTAGCCGGAGTCAGGCTGCAGCTCCTGGCCATGTCCAGGACAGTTCTGGATGGGTGCACGTCCTTTTATCTGCTCGCCACAGGAGCACTCCTGTTTCCACATGTAGGTGACCCACCCCGCTCTGTTTTGCTGCTGACCTCGCCCTGCTTCCTTCCTCTCAGAGGCCACCTGGTTCTATAGAGCACCACTGAAAGGCATCAAGCCAACAAAATGTCTATAGCTGCTGTTTTCACACATTGTGGAAAGGTTGTGGGTACACACACTGTGTGGTTTGGGCATGCTCAGCTGGGAAACCACAAATAATCTTCAATCACAAAAGATGGTGCCACTTGGACAGCAAACACAAATGTCACAGAGGCCTGACTCCTCTGGGATAGTTGCTGGTATTGATTGGTTAGGCCTGATTGGAGGTAATGTATAGAGATGGGTTAAGGGCCTTTGTCTGGGGTTGGACCCTCGTCTGGTTGCTGACCGTCTTTGTATCGACCATCTACGGAGGAAGCCACAGGCTCCTCTGTGATTTGGAGTTTTGGCGGGACAACTTTTAAACCTCTGCAGAGTTTTGAAATGAGAATGCTTTAGGGATGAACTGGGACAGAACGAGCAGCGAATGTTTGAGTGTTTAGATATTTTGGCCCCTTGATTGTTTCCTGATTCCTGGAACTCCTGGAGGACTGAGGACCCAGCCAGCCAACCGTCCAGCTGACAGCAGGTTCACATCCTCAAATCCTCAGTCACACAAAAACATCACTGTGCCTCTTCCAGTTACTCCCACAGAACTCTCCAACCCTCCCCTCACCGAGCCGTTTTCCACTCTCCAGCTGTGCGCTTGTGTCACCAATGAGTAAGAATAGTGTCACATGTTGTGTCGAGTTTGTTCGTTCCTGGGCGGGGCACGCTGCAGGCCTCACTGATCCCCGCTTTTGGCCAGCAGAGAAGGACAGAGGCCCTCTTTCCCTGCTGCCTAAGCTGGTATGGCCTATTTGAGAACAAACCGGGGGAGGTAGAGAAGCAGAAAAAAGGGGGCAGCTTTCATCCCTACATTACATCCAGTTAATAGTGAAAGGAGAGACCTGTGGAGAGGGGAGTGGCAGCGCTTCCCCGACCCCAGTCCCGTTGGTGTCCAGTGACAAGAACCTCCCGCTGAAGCCACGGATAAAAGAACAGGAAGTATCTGTCAAAGTGTGAAGTGTGTTTGTGCTCATTTCGTGTGTTCTCCACCTCAAGTGAGCTCAAAGAGCTCTAACGAAGTAGCTTTGGACAAGCGTTCCCTCTGTTTGTTGTGTTTGTGTTGGCTCCATTTTTAACAAGGTGATCATTTGGATGTTACACATGTCAGAGCAGAACCAGACACCCTCGCTCTGATGTAAAATAAACACCCATTGGTTCATTAGAGACCTGTCAAGAATCTGATGGGTTTTGTTAGTAAAGACACATAAGTTAGACGAGTCCTTGTCGCTTTTCTGGGAAAAAAAACAAACAAACAAAAGAAACGGACGCATAGTTAAAAATGATGACTGTGAAACTGTGAAGCTGCACTTGTCCCAGGTAGACGGTCCCAGTGGTAACCATTAGAGCACTGGAGAGTGTTGCTGCCTATGGGAGAAAGGACACACACACACACACACTGAACAAGAGCGACCGATGTCCCCCGAGGTTTCCATTAGCCTGGCAGTAAAAGAGCAGAGCTCATTAGAGGCCCCGAGTCGTCTCTCCAACCCGGCTGCTCGACACTAGTCACTCTCTCCATTTAGATAAAAGTGCCGTTGGGTTTCTCGCATAAGAGCTGTAAAAACACTTTGGCTTCAGCTGAGACGACCTCACCACACTCGTTTTCAGGCCAATTATTGTGCACCATGAGTGGTTAGTCTTATTTAAAAGTTTGTGATCAGCAAGGAGTCCTGGAAACTCCATCTTTGACTCAACAATGTTAACGTTATTGTCATTAAACCAATATTAAATCTAGGTCCTCGCATTTACCTCTGATGAATCTTTTATTTAGACTTGATACTTTTTTAATGCAAGAAAATAAAAGTTGGGGGTAAATTAGTCGTTTAAATTTAAAATAAAGCATTTTTCAGCCCCCCCCCCCCCCAAATCACTGAGCCGTGCCATAAATAGAACATTATAAAGTGTGCTGTTAAGTTTCAGAGGCAAGACTTTGATGCATTACTGAATGTCAGCAAAAGTCAAACACTAACCAAACAAGGATGGATGGATGGGTCAAGGCATCTTCCCTCTGGGGAAATGACAGTGATCCATTTTATGCCAACCGGTGATCGGTTTCCCAGAGCTGCAGAGGAAAGCAAATGTTGAGCCAGAGTCCTGCAAATATGAGCACTTCTTCGGGGTGGAGGGAGGGGAACTAAAGTTCACTCACAAGTGCTTATCTAGTGCACACACACACACACGCACGCACACACACACACACACACACACACACATACACACTAGTTGTGTAAAATCACCCGAAGATGGAACACAAATTTTGCACATTTGCTGACCTGATTTTTTTTTTTTTTTTTCTATCGTTGTTCTACCACTGACCAGTCCAGTATGGGAAATGCCCAGTATGCCAGATGGCCAGTCCACCCCTGCCTGGTCACTGCTCGTTCCTTAATATGATGCAACGGTACCCCCCCCCCCCCCCAAAAAAAAAAAAAAAAACTTACAAGAGACTGGAGACCACAGCAGATGTATTGATTAATCAAGTGAACCACACATTAAAACCTGCTCATTCCAATTTATAATACGCCCTCTAGTGGACAATTTGAGTTCTTTAGCGGCAAGATCCAATTTTATTCCTGTTGATTAAAATATTTAAAGAATAACTTTTGTAGTCAACCCACTTTCCTGTTGTAACTGTTCCACATTGGCAATATAAAGAAAATAAAACAAATTTCATTAGTTAGCAATTGAGAGTTGATCACAACATCAATCATTCAGAACTTGGAAATGGTTTGATCACTTAATTTTGACTTTGATTTTAAAGGGATACTTTGCAACTTCATATTTTTAAATAATTTTCTTGTGCAAGTATGTGCTAAAATGACCCTTTACATAATTAATGAAAAGCCACCCAGCCCCTATCGCCTCCTGTGGCCAGAATATTCCACTTGCATCGTCATATTTGCCAGTGTGATCTGTTGGACATACCCGGCGCTGCAGTCTGGTACAGTATTCATATAGAAAGCACAAGTAAACATTGTAACTAAGCAGAAAACAACCAAAAAAATGTGTTAAACTGATGAACAAATAAAGAAATGTGACTTTTTAGGGAAGGCAGTTTTATTTGTATAGCAGATTTCATACACAGAGGCAAATCAACGTGTAATTTCAAAGGATACACGTTCAAATTTAAAGAAAAATGTAGGTTTACAAAAAAAATGCAACTTCTCTTTAAGTGTCTGAAAGCAGATGGTTAATCATAAGAATTCAAAAGAACTAATTATATGTTGGCTTGACTTCAGAAGCCTGAACCTACAGCTACAGTCTTGGTAATGAAAGTAGAATAGCACACCTGACACAAGAAGAAACTCTGTGAGTGACATACATTAGAGAGGAAATCCCCTCCGTCTCTGTCTCTCTCACACACACACACACACACACACACACACACACACACACCTCTTGTCGTTCACCTGTCTTCAAAAAGGTGTGCATGCGGTTACGGCTGACAGCCAATTCAAACAGGATGCAAAGCTGCTCGCTCGCTGCCTCTGTCTCCGTGTATCTTGGGAGTGGGGGATGGTGGCATGTATGTTCTCCTGAAGTCTGTTTCATCTTTTATTCATCCGTGCTGTAGATGGATCAAGGAGTCCTCCTGGTGCATGTCAAGTGTCAGAAAATCAGTCAGAATGGCTGATTCATCCCACACAAAGTGCTCACCCACACCCGTGTCCTCACCTGCAGCTTCCTCTTCCTGTTTGCCCTTATTGTTTCTTTTTTTTTTTAAGATTCTTTCACGGTTCGTTGGTTTATTGCGTCCTAGTTGTCAGCCACCATGATGCTGATAGAGTGGTGGAATGTGTGGCTAGTTTCAGGCTAACACCTTCAGTAAACATGCCGAGCAAACACAGTGATTAGAGAGGATTACTAGTGCAAAACAAATTCTGGGTTCTGTCACCAAGTGCTGGATCCTAGCATTGAGGGACTTCGGGTACCATGTCAGACATAGTGGGGAGGTGTGTGTTAAGTGTCACTGATGCGATGCAATCTGTCGTTATTGTTGTTTTTATTATTGTTATTATGAAACAAATGAAAAACAAACCTTAAAGAAAAAATGGACAGCACTTCAGAAGAATGCTGTTTCCCAAACCGGTGAGAGGACTGGAGGTGCTAGTGATATTTTCTGCTCTTCACTAAATCCACTGTTTTATTTATGCCACATGGTGGGCTCCCTCGCTTCACTGCAGAGTTATTAACACTCAGTAATTCCAGGCAGCCGTCTAAGACTTGCAGAGGCCCGGGTGTGCTTCCAGCCCTGAAAGATCCTTGTGGCTCCACACATTCTCGCGCAGCTCCTCCTGAAGGAGCCAAATGGCAGCAGATATACTTAAAAAGACATTTCTGTGCAGGAAAATAGATAGTTGCTTACAAAATTGAAGAATTTGTGCTGCCTATCACGACCGCGATAATGTCAGGGAGGAATGTCTCGACCTCATTTAAAGGAGTAACGGTGTGGGGTGCTGGTTGGGTTTCTGTTTATTCATTCTGTTTTACTCGTGTCTGATGTTGCCCCTAAACCAGGCTGGACAGAACCCAAAACCAGGCTGGATGGTGTGTTACCACAAGGCCTGACTCCTCATCTTTTTAGCTTGTTGATTCATTGTTTCTATCACTCATGCTTTCTCTCACTTACACTCTTACACACACAAACAAAAGCCAGAGGTTTACTGGGCTACAACTGTTGGCAACAAATTGCAAGCAACTTTCTTTAACTGCAAAGTACTGTTTAAAACCAGCAGTGTTTTGTAAAGAACCCAAGCCAGTAAGAGGAGCGACCCAGAACTTATTCCTTGTACCCCTAAGAAGCCACGGCATCTTTTTGTTTTACTTGAATATCGGATGAGTGAGAATGTAACTTGTGTGTTTGGGAAATGGGCTCCAGTAACCAATTTTTATCACAGGATGTCATTCTTACTTCATTTTTACATAATGCACCTTTAAAGAAGTTTCTAATATGTCTCAAAATATTTGGCTCTCCTCATGTGAGCCTCAGAGACTTATTTTTTTCTCATGTTGCTTGAATTTTGAACATCTTCAAAAACTTCCCAACTCTGTTCTTCTCAGATAGTAGTCACAGAATGATCGTGGCCAACTTGTCTGTAGTTAATTTTCATCAGTTAGAAGTGAGAGAAATGTTAACTACCTGTAAACACAAAAATGCTAGTACGTTTGTGAATTTTCATGTAAAATTGCATCAAATAATTTAGAATTTTTGTGTTTGACCGGGTCAAATGTTCTCAATCACGTCTCATTTGAACCTATAGTTGCCCCACATTTCTTGCACTTTGAGACTTCAAAACTAAATTGGGAATAGTTCCAGATAAATCCAATAACTCAGCTGCAATTTTTAGAGAAAATTTGCCTCTCAAACCTTTTCCCAAGTGGCCCAAAAGCAAGGCCCTGCAACACACACAACATAAAATCCCTCATGAACACTTTGAGACATTTTAGAAGAGGTTTGAGATAGCTTTGAGAGAAGTTGATCTGTTATAGAACCAGAAGGCCATTGATTGGAGCCTGTAATTCACTTTGCTGTGACTGTTGGCAGCAAATTGAGAAGAGCATTCATCACACTCAAAACATTTGTGACTGTTCTCAAGTTGCTTGTATGAGTTGCATGGTCTTGCTCCCGTGTCGCTGCAATTTTAAACATGTTTGAAAAATGTATGGGACACATTTCTTCTTGAAATGGTCTCAAATGTTGCAGGTGTTTTGAATCAGGATTGAACCCATGTCAGTCCTAAATGAAAACCTTTTGAGGGATAGAAAAATAAAATGGTGTTACCTCCTTACCTTCCTAGCATAGCCAGGACGTAACAATGGAGAAAATTGGAAAAAAGTTCTCGCAAACTCAGACATAATTAATCATCATCATTAAATTGCGCCAAGGTTGCCTTTTCTTTGCTATCTTTTTATATGTGACCCAAACATACATAAAAGTTCATGCAAAATTCATACGAAGCTATTTTTTTTATTTTCATTTATTTACAATAAAAACAAAATAAAAAAGGTTAACTAGGGCGACGGTGGCACAGGAGTTAAGTGCTCGCCTCGCAATCGGAAGGTTGCAGGTTCGAGACCCGCTCAGTCTGTCACTGTTGTTGTGTCCTTGGGCAAGACACTTAACCCAAGTTGCCTGCTGGTGGTGGTCGGAGGGACCGGTGGCGCCAGTGCTCGGCAGCCTCGCCTCTGTCAGTGCGCCCCAGGGCAGCTGTGGCTACATTGTAGCTCATCCCCACCAGTGTGTGAATGTGTGTGTGAATGGGTGAATGACTGATTGTGTTGTAAAGCGCCTTGGGGGGTCCCAGGACTCTAGAAGGCGCTATATCAAATACAGGCCATTTACCATTTACCATTTAAAATAACAATGAAAAAGGAACAGAAAGAAGTAAAGACTTATAGTATCTGTCCCCTTTAACTAAAATAAATACTATTAATAACAAAGTAATTTTAACTCAGAACGAAGAGGTTTCTGGCCTGGTCAGGGCCGGATTATCATTGCAACCCCCCCACCCCCTACCCGGCCTTCCCCAACATTACTATCACCCAGTAGCACTTTTTAGACATTTCATAACATTGTCAATATTAAAAATCGCTTGCAAATTCAAATTCAATTCAAAAATACTTTATTAACCCCAGAGGGGAATTGATGTTGATACAAAAGCATTTACCTCCAGGTCAAAATAGCTTTGTAACCTAATCAAAAACACTTATACCTGATGATTTTCCTGTTGTGCCTCACTCGTATATCTTTATTCCTCTGTCCTCTCTCTTTTCTCCTCGTTTTCTGTCTCTCTTCCTCACAGTGCTCCTGTCTTATCTTCTGTCTGTACTAACAAAAATGTTTCTAATCTGTGGGACAGTGGGGACAAGAGTCTGCTGTAAAAGAGATCCCACTGTCAAAGTACAACAGAAAGTAATGCAGGACTATTTAAAAGATTATACAGTTATTGAAAAGTTTGCAAAGAAGAAATATCTGCATGTTTTTGTTTGTCTCCTGTTTCCTTCCTCCTCCTGTCTCCTTCCTCCTCTTGACTCCTGTCTCCTTCCTCTTGACTTCTCTCATTCCTCCTCTTGTGTCCTGTCTCCTTCCACTTGTCGCCTGTCTCCTTACTCCTCTTTTTGTCTCCTCTTGTTGGTCTCCTCTCTTCCCTTCAGAAAAACTGCTTTCTGGCCTTTCTATTAGTAAATTCATTTACAACGTCATCAAAGTCCAGATTCCTGACAAGCTGAGATTCAATAGCCATCAGTGATAGTGCACTGAGGGGCTGTTGAGTTTGTGTTGTTCTCAGTTCATTTTTTACTCTTGCCATTTGCGAAAATGATCGTGCCCCTTCACAATTTGTTACTGGTAGCATTAGAAAAATCCGCAGGGCCACAAACACATTAGGGAAGATTGACTGTAGACAATTTTTTTAGCCCGAAAACGATCCTGGTACTGCTTATATTAAATTATCTATGTGGACTCTCTGGGGATTATTTTGAGCGGAGAGGTGCAAAGCTCTGATCGTTGATGCGCTCCAGACAGATGTGTCCTGAGCACGGCCGCAGTAACACTGTCAAAGTGTTGCCACCTCAAATACAAATTTAACACGCGATCGTTCATGTCTGCTCATATCCTTTCATGCTTTCTGTCTTTTATTTGTGTCTGATGCGTTTCGCTGCTACGGACAGGGGTGGACATTAACTTCAAAACCAACCGGCCAGCCGGGCCGGTAACTCTGAATATTTACCGGCCCCGCCAAGAATCTACCGGCCCCGCAGGTCAGCTGCCAAAACGAGTCAAAATAACAACTGAACCGTTTTAAATGTAATAAACCTTTATTTTGTTCACATTCACAAACATAATAACGTATTCAAGTTTGAATTTGTTTGTTCCCTCAAAAAAACTCGATTTTGCCGTCTATACATCCGGCATACAACGCAGTACATCACCTCCTCTGCTTTGCTGTACTCGAGCCATTGACTGTGTTTGAGATGAGCCAGTTCTGCGCAGATTAGACCAGCAGTGATCGGCGAGCAGTGCATGCCGGTTAGATTTGTGTCCAACTTGACGCTGACTTGCTCTGACGTCATGCATACGTAGGCAACGATAACCTTGTGAGATCAAGGCAGCTGCAGATTTTGGAGCAAGGCGCTGCAGTTGCTCTCCCTCGGCTGCAAAACCTAGGGGATGACAGGAAACGCCTGGCTCTCACCTGATCTAAGATCTGATTGGTTCATATTTTGATCCAAACATCCGGTGGTAGAACATGAAATGTTAGTTGTTCACATGTATTCTGTAGATCACGTTACGTTGATGATAACTATATAGGCCATAAAGAGGAATGTGTTTTGTTTTCTTTTGTCACGTTTCCTATGAGCACACTGAAGCTACAGCTGCTAACCTTTACTTATTATTACAGTCATGTCTTCATATACAATATATGATATCCACAAGCACGTGAGGATGTGTTTCAGCTGCTAACAGGCACCAGAATTAAAATTGAAAAGTGAACAAGTGTGAACGCCAACGCGATATCTTCAGCCATCGTCACCCCCGAGCTACACATGCAGGGAAATCCAAGAGATTCAACTGGCAGAAACAACTGGTTCACACCATAGGCTTTCTCTCTCTCTCTCTCTCTCTCTGTCTCTTTCTCTGTCTCTCTCTCTGTCTCTCTCTCTGTCTCTCTCTCTGTCTCTCTCTCTGTCTCTCTCTCTGTCTCTCTCTCTGTCTCTCTCTCTCTCTCTCTCTCTCTCTCTCTCTCTCTCTCGCACGCACGCACACGTAGAGGAAAAGAGCTGAGAAAAGGCAGAGAGGAAATGGAGGACACCAAGTAGTTGAAAGAAAAACTACAGCTGAGCCGAGGCACGCCTCGAAAGGGGCGCGTCACTCTGATCTGAACTGAGGAGCGGCGAGCAGCAGCCGGATTTCGTGAGCGATTCACTTCGGGCGCTTCCGCGGCCGGTGTGTCCCCGGCAAAATGCCGGCTTTCAGCCACTCCCCCTGCTGCTTCCGTCTGCTCTCGTCCGTTTTCCAGGCGAGCCGCTGCTCAACTCGAACACGGCCATTCTCTGCGCCTCCCGTCTTCTTTAAACCGCCAAGAATCATTCCACCTACGCACACGCTTCTCTGCTTCATACCGTTTCGAACTGTCTCGCTTCTCCTCACCAGTTTTAAAGCGTTTTGCCGGAGATTTCATCAAGAAATCCAGTCCCTGTGGTGGCGCGATTTTCCTGCGTGCTTGTGTGTTTCTAGCGTGGTTCCACTTCGTCTTTAAAAGTGAACTTATAGTTCACGTCACTATAACTAGAATCGTGCAGTACGTACACGAATTGTACAAGTGCAGTACGTGGCTAGAGGCGCGCACGTTCACGCACGCTAAACGAAAACGGCGGCTTCCTACAGGGCGGGGCCATGATGTAGGTGAAAGCCGGTGTTTAAATGACAAATAAGGCTTGGGCGCCACCCGGGCGGTAAGTCGTCAAGTATTTACCGCCCGACGAGAAAATTTAGCGCCATTGGCGCTCGGGCGCTTTAAAGGTCCACCCCTGTGCGGAGCGAGCACATCACCTGTTTCATCCTCCGGTGATTTCACAGCACTGGTGTGGCCAGCGCGCAGCTCGCACTCCGCTATTTTTGCGGTCGGTAGATTTTTTAGAACTACAGTTCAAAGGTAACTCATGAGGTGAATATATTTGAAGCCAGGTAGCAGTGTTTCTTCAGGATTTGGAGGAAATGCAGGAAGATAAACAGACAGGACAGAAAAATAGTCAAATAAAAAACAAGTTCGTTTTTGTACCTGGTAGCAACAAACGGACACCACTGAAGGTAATCAGAAGTGAGGAACAGAAAATGAAATGATTCTTTCAATGTTTAGATCAGCAGGAACTCTGAGAGGCTGCAGGCGCATCAGTGAGTTTGCGGCCGCTGTGCTAGGTGAGGGGGGAGAGGGCTGAAGCAGGCAGTAAAGATGCAAAACTACCGTTGTTAAAAGAAATGTGTGTTAACTTAGAAAATTCGGGCGCAAGTTTAATTACTTGTTAACATTTTTCTCCAACGTTAAGACTGCTGCTCATGTGGGCCCCCTTGTGGCTGTGAGCCCCTGGGCCTGTGCCCAGTTTGCCCATATTATAATCCAGCCTTGTGCCTGGTTTGTTTAACTACAGTTGGCAATTTCCAACTCCTCTATACTACACAACTGTATAAATTAATAATTTCATGTTTAATATGTTTTTTGAAGATATATATTGTTTTAGTATTTTTAATGTCTGTTCTTAATTCATTCCACTTTTTGACACCAAATATTGAGAAACAACGTTCCTTTATGTTTATCCTATGCTTTGGTATCATGTATATTTTGTATTCTTTCAAATCATAGATGCTCTTTCCTTAAATTTGTAATTAAATTTGCTGGAAGGTGCTTTTCGTCCACTTTAAATATAATTTTCAAGATATGATAATCTACTAGTCGTATAATTTTAATATTTTTATTTTGATAAATAACTGGACAGATCTCTGTAACTGCTTTTTGTTATAATTCTTATTGCTTTTTTTTGTTGCACGATGTTAATTGGATGAGTGTAGGTTTTATAAGTTGTTCCCTAAATTTCACCACAGTAGTTCAAACTTCTGTGTGATTCCAATTGAAAAACTTCAATACTTTATTGCAATTTAATGTCTCCAAAAGTCTCATTATCTGACTTCTGACTCCCTGATTTCAGTGAAAAATGATGGACCGTTGAATCCAGTGGTTTAGTTTACTCGAAAGGTCAGCACATTCTCATGCTGCTCTGACGTCCTGCAGCTTCTTGAAGTTCAGGGGGTCTGGGGGTCTGCATTCATCAACCAGATCTGGACTTCAAGTCCAGCCTTGACGTGTCAAAATGTCAGCGAGTTGCTGTGCACTCTTGGGCCATTTCCTTCATACTCCAATCCTTTCACCTCCTCTGATAAACCCATTGGAATATGTTGACGTACAGCTAAACTAAAGACTGTACCACCCATTCTCAGTTTTAGGAGAACTGTATCAGCACCCGGAGTAGAAAATAGTCTGCTGAAGCTCCAGTCACACTGACATGCACTTTTGACAAGTAATCGGAGGACGACTTGAGCTGTCAGGCGGCTCTTCTCCCCGTAGCTGGGTGATATTTTCCATCCTATGCATCACCCCACCATCCATCTCTTAGTGCGTGATACTAGGCCAGCCTGAATTATTAATCCTTTTAGCAGACAGATGATTTGGGGGGGCTTCAGCTCAGCCACTCTCCTGAGTTTCCAGTGACACCTTTACTCAGTCAAGCATGTAAATTTGAAACCGCGGTCTGATCGGGTTGATGTGGCTGTAGCATCGCACGCAGGTGCTAAATATCCATGAAAACACAGAGGCGTATTAAATGGCAAGCGGAGAGGTACGCATGTCTTTCTTTTCAGCATCCAAAAACACGTCAGAACAAAACCATTGGCACATGTCCACACAGAGAACCCCGCACCCCCTGCATGTCTTTAACAACCACTCCTGCAAGTTCTCAGTTTAGAGACAATTCTGGTTGTTCTTAGCCAGGGTATGAACTGTCAGAAAACTTAAATGGCTGCATATGAACACCTGGACTTCACTTCAAGTATAGGAAAGACGACGCTCTTCTCTCTGTCTGCATCGGATTGGACCTGATGACTGCACCATAACCTGTTTTTATTCTTTGAATTCACAGCCAAATCCATGCTCTGTGGTTAGGTGTAATGTCAGACTCCAGGAACTTTGGAGTGTGTTTCAAAAGTCTGGCTTCTGTAAGAGCTTAGATGTGATTTAGAAAGTATTCACTGAGCTGACAGAGATGTTCATGCTTGGTTCTCTCTGCGTGAAGCATGTGTTTAACTTTATATAGCTGTGGCAAAGTGAATATTTTTTTCCACTTTTATTACTCTGTAAATAAATCACCTGCAACTTTTGTCCAGCAAGTTTGAAGCTAAGATCCTCTAGTGTTAAACGGTGGTCTTGTTTCAATTTTTACCAAATCTTTTGCAATATCATAAACTTTTCTGTAACCTGTTAGCTCTCAATATGTGCCGTGAATGACTCAGTTGCTGCTGTGTCTAATCCTTGCTCAGTTTCTACAAAATTGACAAAAGTATTGCAGATCTCATGTTCGTTAAAGAGACACTATGAAACTTTTTCATAATTTAAAATCATTTTCTTCAACTAGTGTGTGCTAAAATGCTCCTTTACAGGGTTAACAAAAGGCCACCCAGCCGTTATCGCCCACTGTGGCTAGAATATTCCACTTGCAACTTCAGAGCTGCCGGTCAGATCTGTTGCGAACATACCTGGCTCTGCATTCTGCCTCCAGCATGTTTCCTGCATGTTTTATACCATGAACTAGGGGTTGTACGAAATAGTCAACTAGTCGACTAGTCGACTTCACGGCTCTGTAGTGACTTTTTATGCCTGTCATCAACTAGTCGCTGTCACGTGATAATGACTGACAAGATGCAGTCCTCGGAAAAGACAGCAGGTGATGAGCCCCTGCGCGTCTGGATCGAGGCGGAGGCGACGCGCTGTGCGGTACTGACACCGGCGGTAAAACGGACATTTAACCAAACTGTGACCTTTTCCCTCTTGCAATTTAACCTTCCCCTCACCCCCATCCTAATCTTAACCAGTTTGTGCATGCAAAGCTCTGATCATTGACGTGCGCTCCAGACATTGCATCCTGAGCACCGCCAAATCAGGTGTCACCACCTCAAAAACAAATTAAACACGCGATCGTTCATGTCGGCTCATTTCCTTTCACGTTTTCTGTCTGTTACTTGTGCCTGATGCATTTCGCTGCTGCAGAGCGAGGCGCATCACCTGTTGTCCTCCGGTGACGCACCCCCAAGATTCCATTATCTCCACTCCGCTCCGCTCCGGCATGAACTCAGCAGCAAAAATGGTCCCGTTGTAGTCGGCCGGCAAGCAGCGGCACTCCGCTGTTTTTGCGGTCGGCAGATCTTTTAGAACTGCAGTTCAAAGGTAACTCATAAGGTGAATATATATGAACCCAGGTAGCAGTTTCTCTTTAGGATTGAGAGGAGATGCAGGAAGATAATAAACAGGCAGGACAGAAAAATAGTCAAATAAAAACAAGTTAGTTTTTGTACCTGGTGGTTGCAACAAACAGACACCACTGAAGGTAATCAGAAGTGAGGAACAGAAAATGAAATAATTATTTTAATGTTTAGAGCAGCAGGAACTCTGAGAGGCTGCAGGCGCATCAGTGAGTTTGCGGCTGCTGCGCAGCGGGAGGGGGGAGAGGACTGAAGCAGGAAGCAGAAACTACCGTTGTTAAAAGAGATGTGTTAACTTAGAAAATGTGGGCGCAATTTTAATTGTAAAAAACTCCAGCGAACCTACCGACCGACCGATCTAACAGGTAGGGTTGTATTGGTCACCTTCTGTCAAGAGTAGGGTTAGGGTTGTTGGGCTTGACTCTTAGTTAATTCTACACCAACATTTAGTCCAATATCTTTGAATTGGCAGTTCTAGTCACTTTTTGTTCACTGATTAGCTCTGGTGGCCATCTTGAATCTGATTACTCCAAATGTTTGTCTTTGGTAGAAGAGCATCCAATGATTAGTTTAATTAAAATGAGGGGTTCATAAGATGTTTAGCTAGCAGACCATTAAAAACATTCTTACTAAAGATGCACCAAAATGAAAATTCGTGGCCGAAACCAAAAAACAAAAATAAGGAAGCCAAGGCCGCATTAAGTTGCAATATTGCGTTAATGAGCCACAGCTGCAAATATAATCTCTCATTAAGTTATTACTTTACACCAGAAGATAGTGGAGATCTTCAAGCTGAGTTAAGCTTGGTTTATGCTTGACGCATTCACTTTCCGCGCGGTGATGCGGCTCGCGGATGGAACGCGCTTCACAACTCGCAGCGTTTACGGTTTGTGCGGCTCGTCTCTGCGGTGAGCCAATATTCTCCCAAACTGAACGGGGCAGCATGGAGCTCTACGGCATGCACCCAACACTACACCATAGTAGAAGTAGAAATCACTGTTTACAACATGGCATTTCAGCATTTTTAACAGCGTTCTCGTCTTTTCCGACAGTGCAAGCTATTTCTCTCCAAGAATTATTAACAACATGTTGATCACGGTGATCTCTGAGAGCTGAATCATACAAATGTCTGTATTTACGAACCTCTGCCGTGCCGGTCCGCCATGTTTTTCCGCGTCCGACCGTCCGCGTGGTTAGAAATTTTCTGAGGTGCGCGTTGCGGAAATCTTGGGCCGTGCGGAGACGCGGTGGAGGGGCGTGGTTGTTAAAATGACGCAAAATGACGCAACTTTTCCGCGCGGAGCCGTGCGGACCTCGCGGACGCGTCAAGCATAAACCAACCTTAACACTTTTGGATGTTTCTTTTCTGCAGAGCACACAGAGGGCAATTATCATTATATACTAGAGAGAAAAACTTACAATGCTGACAGGTCTGTTCATTGTTGACAAAGCTCTTTGGTTATGGCTGACTCTGATTCTGAAGAGGAATATTCACCCTCTGATGAAGATTTTCACTTGTCCAATGAGGAAGAAAGAGACTCTGCAGCAGCGTGCAGCAACAGAATGAGAGGAAACACACTTCACACACATGATCCAAAGTTTATTTCTCCATCTTCGTGATCGTGATGGGTCCAGAAAGATGGTAAAAGCACCGCTAGTAGTGACGGACGTAGCAGGAATGTAAAGGAATAAATGAAATGACGGGCAGACGTAGTAGATCTGAAACCGAAAGTAAAGTGTGTCACATTATCTATATGAATATTCCAGCATTTGTAATAGAACAGCATTACTAAAAGGGGAAACTTTACTTTTAAATTCAGTGTGAATAAACAACTTTCATGAAGCAAAGAGCAAGTTGTCACATGAGGGATGAAATAAAAACTGGGTCAGTGGGGTTCACCTGACAGCCTGTTTTGGTGATTTGGGTGTTTCTAACTAAGTTGTTACAAGAAAAGCATATTAGTTAGTGCAAACTAACTATAGTCTCAGATGTTTGTCATGTTCAAGATAAAAAAAAGATGGAATTCAGAAGAAATTTCACGTGAAAGAACAAGGAGTACTCTAGATCAATAAAGCCTGAAGCCCAAGTGTTTGCTGCATCAGCTCATGAGAAAAGCCACAGAGAAGAAAGAGTCCCTTTCATCATGTTTATCCTGATTTCCTCCCTCTTCTTGTGAAGTGTCACTTTGCTATCAAACTTCAAACCCTGACTCAAGAGGTCAAGATCAGAAGGTTAGAGACCGGAGCCTGTGGGTGAAATTAAAGGAAACTCTGTCTTTACCATAAAGTCCTGTTTTCTCATAGTGTTTGTTGTGACCAGTTAATTCATCCTGCTTCATTTACAGCACACTGTTGTTCTGGGTGGTGCTACCTCCCGTGAGAAGACGACCCTCACTCCAGGGTTGTAGAAATGGCTCCAGCAGTAAGTGCCTTTGAGCACAACAACCACGCCCTCCCTTTGCTGTTGGATGTCCTCTGATTTGTCTGCATTTAAATACACAAACCCTCATTTGAGATTCAAATGCTTTTCAACATCCAGACACACGAGACAATTGAAAACCTTTTGTATCAAACAGAAAAATCGACAAATAGCTTTTTGCTTTTGTCTATGAACAAACTAGTTGTTTTGTCTGATGCTGTGGCACAGGCATCTCGTGGCAGCCCGTTATCATCAAGTCAAACGTGACAGGAGGGAGGCAGAGGCATTAGATGGAAATAAGTCGTTTCCTGCCTCCCGTTTAGCTCCCGATGGGATGGGGACTCTGAAGCACAGGCCAAAGGGCCACTCCGCTGCTGCTTGACAAGGGGCCTCTGCTTTCTGTCTTATCGCTGATTCTGGCATCTCTTTCAACTTGTGGCCAAAAATACACCTATTGCACCCAGAGGAGTGTCTTTGCATCATGGTATTAGACATTTACAGAATAGTTTTCCCACACTAGTCATTAAAGGATGCACCAGAGTAGGGTGGTGTTTGCAGGATAATTCTGGCACACGCTTCGCTCAAGAGCTCTCCAAAAGGATAGAGAAGTGATCCACTCATCTCCATCCTTCTCTACCCTACCCCCCCATCCCCGCCCCTCTGCCCTGACCACTGCCCCGCTCACCCCTCCTGCTTAAGGACAATGGTCCTCTTTGAAAGAAAAGCAGGAAGAAAGGGGAGCCTGGTGTCACAGAATTGCCTGTTTGCTGATGGAATCTTTAAAAGCAGCACCTCATAAATCAAAAAGAAACATAATAGTCATTGTTTCTCCAAGCGCTTCTTGTTCCAATGAAATTTCCCTCCTTTTTTTTAGGGAGGCTTCTTTGGCAGCAAGAGTGGGCAAAGTCAGAGGTGGTGATTTTTTTTATTAGGGGGTCCTTTTCTTGTTGTTTTGGCGCATTTTAGGGGTTTCTTCGCCACTTTCTTTCTCCCTCGCTGTCAGACCATCTCCTTGTTTTATGCCTTTGCAACCCCCAACACTTGATTTTTAAAGAAAAAGCATTCCCTGAGCTTGGATCAGCATAATCTGTCACTATGCACATTGTAACTCGGGACTCCACCCTATCTCCACGCTGCATTGTCATGTTGAAATCGGATTAAACGCAGAGCCATTTGCCTTCTCGGTTCGGATTCTTTTTGTACGTTGGCACAAGGAACGACTAAAAGCTTGCAAGCAATATTACCATTGTGCATCAAGAGAATGACAAATTGCATGCAGTATGTGTCAAAAATGTTTGGTTTGCGCACCTTGATGTGCTGTAAAAACCGTTTGAAGTTGTCACTTTTTATGCATTCTTTGCTTTTTTTTATCTCCAGAAGTGGTTTGCCAGATCCGTCATGCATCTGCATAAAACCACATGATGTATCTGCTTTTATTTCAATGGGCTATTAATGGGCTTCTGGAGACAGCCTTGCACTCCCTCCGTTTGCTCCATTCATCTCTCGGACGTGTCGGCAATCAAGCTGATGTAATCATAATTAGATCATTGGGGTGGCATTGGGATTACCCAAATCTGCCAATTCCATTTCCATAAGGTGTTTTATTGTTACCTAACATTACGTTTGGACAGTTTCTGTGTGCCGCATTTCACAAGCAGGCACTTGCACGCATGCATTCACAGTGAGTTGATGTTCTATGAATAAGCCATGAGCCAAATGGACATGAACTCGATTCCAGGTCTTATGGTGTGTTTGAAAGCTGAGTCTCTGGGGAATGGCTATAGAAAACTGGATGCACAGGAAATGTCAGTCTTTTAGCTTTCAGGTTGTAAACACATTGTGTAGATTGCAAGAGATTTCAGTGGGATCTGCTGCTACAACATTGTCAGTGTTCAAGCCTTAACAACAAAGAGAGGCTTCAGGACATAACGGGCATCTTATCTGTGATACTGTCTACACTGATAGATGGATGCTCTGTTATCTCTGCCTTCCTGTATGTTTGTTGGTCCATGTATGTTTTTTTGAATGAGTTTTTTCAAGTTGGCGAAATACTCATTATTTTTATCACACACCATTGAATTGTAAATGGTGCACAGTAATGTTTTTGCCTGTGCATGCAAATTATTGGATAGATTGGAATGAAGCTCACGGAGTGTAATCACCAGATGTACATCTATGACTCGATTACTTTTAGAATTAACCCTGGTCTTCCAGTGCCAATGGCCATTAGATTTTAATTGTTCCCCTGCTCCAACACACCTGGTGCAATGGCTGAATTACCTGTTCAGCAGGTAATCAAATGCTGCAGAAGCCATTTAATTTAACCTACTGATTTAAAATCAGGCTTATTGGAGCAAGAAAACAACTAAAGTGGTAAATGGCTTTATATATAGCATTTATATAGCATCTTCTTGGGTCCTATAAACCCCCAAGGTACTTTAAAACACAGTCATTGACTATGTTTACATGCAGCCAATATCCGGGTTATGATCGGGTTAAGGTCGGTATTCGGGTTTCTGAGTTGATCAGAATAACCCGTTTACAAGCATAAATAGAAAGAGTTATCTCTAACTTGCATAACCCGATTTAAATGCGGACGTTGGGGTAGCGTCAGGACGTATGGACTACATCCAGACGCAATATGCGTCATTTCTGGTTCTTCTTGTTCCGGTATCCGTAAAAACAACATGTTTCACAGTTCGGAAGAGATAGTGACCGCGTTTGTTTGCGCTTTAGTTTCCTCGTCACTCCAAAATTGTGGTGCTGTGCCTTCCTCGTCACTCCAAAAGTGTGGTGCTGTGCCTTTCTCGTCACTCCAAAAGTGTGGTGCTGTGCCGCGACTCGCCATGTTGCTCCCAACTTGTTGTTTACTTCCGGTGTTCTGGCGCATACAAGACCTCTCGCTACTCAAAAGACCAAGATTCCTTGCGAACAGAGCATGCGCAAAACACACGCTTTGGCATTTACACGACCAAACATTCGGGTTAGAAAAGGGTTACCCCAGGTATAGTAACCGGGTTCTTAAAAACCTGGTTATGAGCATATCCGGGTTTTTGGCTGTGTTCACATGGACCTGCGGAACTGGGTTATTGTGAATATTCGGGTTTTAAAAGGGTTACTGGCTGCATGTAAACGCACTGATTCAGCCACACACACACACATTCACACACTGATGGTGAGCCACAGCTGCCCTGGGGTGCACTGACAGAGGTGAGGCTGCCCTACACAAGTGCCACTGGTCCCTACAACCACCACCCTAAGGCAAAGTGGGTTAAGTGTCTTTTCCAAGGACGCAACATTTGAGACAGACTGAGCGGGTCTCGAACCTACATCCCTCCGGTTATTACTGCCACCATCTGGATAGGGGCACTTGAGGACTAGGGTTGAGTTCCCTTGTAGGAGCTAATAGACCTAGGAAACCTTCTCAGTGGAGATAACTCAGTTTAATACAAACTGAACAAAAATCTGGCAAGGCGGAAGTTAAGGGTAACCCATGACACTCAACAGATTGTTGTTACAGATTCCATTAGAGAGTCTGTGGGAGTCAACTCAACTTTACATGGCTGCCATAGCCCATCTACCGCTTTCAAACAAAAAAAATGTATTCACTTAAGTTTTACAGAGACTAAGCTACAATTTTATTCACTTGTAGTTATTTCCGTTCTGACAGATCATTTTATTGTTTTATTGTTTATTAGGTTATTTTCAAACTCAGGCATGTAAGGCAGCAGGTGATATTAATTCCTTCAAGAAATGCTAAACCTCTTAATTTTTATGAATCTTACGAGAGCATTGAAATAAATAGTATCTGCTTGCTTGCTGTGAGTTCTGCTGACAGTTACCTGCCATATTCTCAAATTACACAGAGTTTGCATGAAGAAGCCCAAAGGGTAAAGTCTGATTGACGTCTGAACGAATCATAAGTATCTGTTCGGGGTGTGTGTGTGTGTGTGCGCGTGTGCGTGCAATAACAGCTTTCATAGAACAGTCATATATAGTTTGAGGCACTTCTGTGTGTCAAAAGCCAAAAAACATTGGATCACATGTAGCCCACACAGGCTGGGTTTCTTCCTGGTCTGGGGTCTACAGAGGGGAAGGTGATACCCCTCTCGATGCCACTCAGACTGCTCTTATCACCTCTACCATATTAAAGCTTCTACAGTTTGCCACCATTACTGAAATTTAATGCTGAGAGAACAGAACATATCCACTTCTCCCTAAAGTGCCACTTAATTATGTCTGAACTTCGAATGAGGGCCATTGCCAGCCAAGCCCTCTTTATTCAAGAGATTTTAACAAGTCCTGTCCTCTCTGAGTGTGTATTTTTTCTTTGTGGGTCCATTTTTTGGGGAGGAGCACCAAGGCCCATGCCTGAGTTAGTGGAGCAGATTGGGTGTTATAAAAAGAGAGAAGAGGTTTTTGATTTAGTCTGACCACTTTTGAACACAACATCCAGTGAGGTCTGAGGAAAGCCAAACTCTGGGGAAAAAACTCAGAGTAAAATTTAGACACACTGTCAAATGTATTCCTAACAACCATGCCTGAAAGGTTATAATCACTGAAACGGTAGAGGCCTTAGGTGAGGAAACTTGTTAAACCCTAACATGGGTGAATTAAAGCCTCACCGGGTTTGATTGTACTGTAAATATTGGTTTTCTGTGTTTTGTCGGAAGTCTGATAACTTCTGAGCTTGTTGATGTTGGAGAGCTGCCTGCACTAATAGGTTTTCAGCCCTATAATAAAGCTAAACAGGCTCAGTAAATTATTGATTGCAGAACACAGGACACTTCTTCAACCTGATTACATTATGCAGGACTTGTCTCCATGTTTACCCTCTCCTAACCTTTTTTGTGTGTCTTCTCTCCTCTTAATTCTTCAGGGATCTGATGCCGAAGACCCTAGAGGGCCAGATCACCATGGAGAAAACCCCCAGCTACTTTGTGACCCGAGAAGCTCCAGCAAGGATATCGGCCATGTCCCGGGACACCAAAGTGATCGTGGTAGTGAGGGACCCCGTCACCAGAGCTATCTCAGACTACACACAGACGCTGTCTAAGAAGCCCGATATTCCTTCATTTGAGAGCCTCACCTTCAAAAACAGGACTACAGGTCTCATCGACACCTCTTGGAGCGCCATCCAGATTGGCATCTATGCCAAACACCTGGACAACTGGCTGCAGTACTTCCCCATGGACCAGATCCTTTTTGTGAGCGGTGAGCGTTTGATCAGCGACCCAGCTGGTGAGCTGGGCCGGGTCCAGGACTTCTTAGGCCTCAAGAGGATCATTACAGACAAACACTTTTACTTCAACCAGACAAAAGGATTCCCGTGCCTCAAGAAAGCAGAGGGAAGCAGCAAACCCCACTGCTTGGGAAAAACCAAAGGGCGAACCCATCCGAACATTGATCCAGAGGTGGTGCAGAGGCTACGGGACTTCTATAGACCCTTCAACATGAAGTTCTACCAGATGACGGGACATAACTTTGGCTGGGATTGAAGTAGAAGTTGTGAAAGACATTATTTGTTATTTTTATTTTTTCTTTCTATGTAATTCATTGGCAAAAAAAGTGGATATATTGCTATATATATGTAAAATGTACAGAAATCTATTTTATAATAATTTATTTTTATTTCTTAGCAATTAATTCACTAAGCTGCCTAACCAGATTTGTACATAACTTCTGTTACAAGTTTTATTTTTAACATTCCTCATCTTAGGTTTGAATGTTTATTATTATGTTGCTGTTGTTCTGGAAACTCAGTGGAATTATTGGTGCTGCATATTTCAGAGTGTAGGGAGGACCGTAGTAAAATCTGGGCTGAATGATGGAGCAGCACCATCATACGGGTACAGAGCTCTTACAGAGAAGTGGAGGACACCAATCCACGAGCATCATCTTCTACCTTCATCCTCACGTTTAAGCTCATTTATACAATCCACTTTTCATGCATTGGCACTTGTCTGAGCAGCAAACATCACATCCCATTCCACTCAATAACTGCTTGATCAATAAGCCTAATTGATACTCATTGTGTCACTCACTCTTAAAGTATACAGCTGCCCTTTCATTCTCAGCTCCCGCTGCCTGCTCTAATGAACTACCCATCCATCAAACGTTAAATCTCATCTCGGCTACATCAGACCCCATGTTAGCATTATGCTAATCGGGTAAAGGTAATCTTCGGATCAATAAATCCCTAGCTTTCTAACTTCCTTCATTAGAAACGGAGCTGGTTCAAAGCCAAACTCTTGCCCTACCCATTCAGTTCAAAGGTCACACAGAGTCTCAATCAAATTTGTTTGAGAGATATTTGATTTGGAGGGGAGCAAAGCTGAGTCGAGTTTTGAAGGGAGACTGTGTGCCTTGTTTTTGCTAAAAGATGGAGAACCTTTTTTTTTTGTGGTGCTGCAGAAGCAGATCTGCCATGCATCTTGCATAATGACGGAGAACAACATCAACTAGGTTTTGCCTGACTGAAACGGCAGTTTTTCCAAACAGAAAAGCCCTCATCGCTGATCACGGACAGAAGGGATCAAAGGAACGGGAAGGGTTTCTAACCTCTGATGTCATCAGAAAATCTCCTGTGCCATCATGCGTGGCCTAAATACTTTATGCCTTATCCACCTTTGTCGTCCTCAAATTTCTCCTCTCAACACCAAATCTTAAATCTCGACTTGTTGCCAAAAAATATTTTTTGAGTTAATATCAAGTTTCTGTTTGTTTTTCCCTGAGTTGGCCCATGGTTGCTCCTCTTTCTACTTGAATTCTTGATATGCAAGAAGATATGTGGTTATCAGTCTTTGAAGCGAAGTATCTGCAAAACTATGCTATGCATGTTTCGTGTGTTGGCCATTATGTACATGCAGGCATAATGGAAATGGATTGTCAACATCCAGAGAAGAGTCTTATGTGCTTAAGTGAAGCCCTGACTGAATGTACACAAGCTATGCTCACAGAGGTCCTCAGATCTGTCGTAAAAAGGTTAAATGACCACTTGGTGACAAGTTTAGCTTGTTCATCTGTTCTTCAAAGTTAGGGGATTATTGTGCCTCTTTAACTGACACAATTAGCCAGCATCTTTCATGCAAAAAAAAAGATTAATTAGCCCATGTTTTCTAGTTGAATCCACCTCAAACTAATGGTTAGCAGGGAAGAAAACGGTTGTTACAGTAGTTTTAGTTTCCCTTCACTCAAGCTGAGGGAGAAGTTTTAGATCAGCCTTCTTCACCCTCCTCTCTCTCCTTTTGTGCAATGTTTAACCATAAAAATGGCAAGCATTTATCGATCAAGGTCAGACATTTTCCTTAAAATCTAAAGTACTGCTTTCTAAATTCTGGAGAGTTCTGAAATGAGAAATGTAATCCTTTGCAGTCGTAAGTGAACTCCATTTCGCTGCTTTGGTTATGGTTGAGTTTTATTCAACCTGTTTTGAGATCTAAAAATGACGAAAAGGTTCATTTTATCTGCATATGATATGTATTTAGAGTTAGCTGATGAAAAAGGAGAAAGTCTAGTATTTTGCGGTGTGTACATCAAAGGAATTATTTTACGCAATGCAAGAGCAAAATGGAACTGATGTTTCCAGATGATTCAATACAGAACGTTCATAAAATTTCTTTGAAGAAATAAATAAAAGTATATATTTTACCAGTTTATTGTGTTTTCTTTTTATTTATTTAACAGAATTTTTAAAATAAGTCCAAATTTGATGTGTTTATTAAATATCCAAAGCTTTGCTCAAAAGCACCTTGGCTGCAGCAGACTGAAGTGTTGACCTGTCCACAGGTGCCTCCTGCACCACCTCCTCTCGGCCCTATTGTGGAATCAGCAGCTTCAGAAAATGAATGCTCACCATTTCAGCCTCCAACCATTATGCCACAGCTGTCTCAGGATACTAAGGCCTAGTCCACACATAGCCGTTTAAAAAAAAAACGAATATCCGCCTCACCAAAAACTTGCATCCACACCACCTCGTTTAAAAAAAACTGTCCACACGTTCCCGGATAAATACGTTGTTAAGGACATGCCAAACCTGTAGGCGGCAGTACTTCCCCCGTTCTTAACCTCATCCTTTGTCTGTGGTCTTCCACAAGGAGCAGTAATTCTGCTTGCAAAAACAAACAAGCAAAATGCGCTTGGACAATTGATAAAGCGAGCGCAGCTCTGAGGGCATCCATGCTGTCGGCTAGTGTAAACACAGGTCGCACACGTGATGTCAGCATTATTTTGTCGCGGAAAGTGACGTTGCGGACCTTAAAACTCCGGTTTTGTCTGTCCACACGCAGACACCCAAAATGGAGAAAACGCAGATCTTCACTTTGGCCGGAGTTTTTAAAAAGATCCGTTTTTGTGTGAAAAAACTCCGTTTTCATGTGGATGACAGGCCAAAACGTAGAAAAATATCTACGTTTTGGAAGATCCCCGGCTACGTGTGGACAGGGCCTAAAGGTTCAAGTTTTAGAGAGAATTAAAAATTAACACTAAATAACTGCTGCGCCTATTGTATGATGATTTTATTTATTTGAATAGCACAAAGCACATTGAATGCACATAATATGTAAATTAGCTGGAGTCAGCAAGAAGTGCTGTAGTCTCACACACACACACGGTAGACACATTAACATGAGCAAGAGGCAAATTACACTCAATTAAAACAGAAAACCCATAAATTAAATAATAATCCCAACGATCAGTTGGACCAAACCATAACTAAATGAGCCAACTATAGGTTGTTGTTGCACATGTGCTGTTTATGTCTATTAATAAATAAAATTCAATGCACTTTAAAAGGCATAAGGAAATGTTAAATTTTTAAACTTGCTTATGGAAAACTTCACCTATGAGTGTTCCTGATGACTTTCAATGACAGAATAGTGATGTTTCCAGGAGCATTTTCCCCCTCCAATCATCTCATTAGCTGCAAGAAAGTCAGGTGTTCTTCTGGAAGTGTTCCGTGTCCATCAGCATGGTTCTACCAGCTGGAAACATGCGATCCACATCATTGAGATGAGCTGTATGTGTGAAGGTGGATGCTTATTGGTGTTTTGTTTCAGCTGTGGAACATCTTTGAGGTAACAAAACAGTTGATAATGCATAAATGAGATTAATTGGCAGTTCAGTTTAAGCAAAGTCTTTGGCTACACCCGTGTTCTGCTGCAAAGCCTGTTAAAGCTATAAGAACACTTTAGAGTTCATTTTGTTTGTGAACTGGAATGTTTATGAATGAAACCATGAACTCATGGTGGTAAGTCTGCTGGGTTTTGTTGGCAAATTCAGCAAAACAAACAGTATTTACAAAGGTATGATTTATTCACATCTCATCATCACTTTGCTGCTTGATTTACTGCTGCACTCCAAACCTTTTGTTAACTTGACTCAAGTGTTTTATTACTTTGCTGCTCATCAGCACTTTATCTTTTAGCTGCAGGGGCTGAAGTGTTTAGCTTTTAAAGTTACATAACTATCTGCAGTACTTTATCCTTCTAGATTGCTGAGTAAAGACTTGTTTTTATGGACAACCCTGAACGTCTTCAGTCAGAGGCTTCTTCAGTTTCGCTGCAACACTGACCGCTACTGGAAATCCTTCCTGCCAACAGCCGTTGTAATATACAATAACTCTTTGATGACTTGATTATTATTATTATTATTCTCAGCTACTACAGCAATCAATTTCCCTCTGGGATTAATAAAGTATTTTTGAATTGAATTGAATTGAATTTTTGGTGTTGCATACAGGTTTAGAAGATGCAACTGCCCTTTAATGCTGTTTAGAATGTCTCTTCCTAAATATCAGATCTGTTTTGTAACTAGTTAGTTAGATGCGTGCTTGCAGAGGTTGTTCCGAAATCTTTATTTTGTGCATTCTGTGCTCATGCATTCATTTCATTGCATGGGTGAGGACTCCGCATTGTATAACCCACAAGAATAATCAGACCGGATTAGTTTTAGATATAACTGGATGTCATCAAGTTGGAATTTAAGACCAAGGGCCACACTCCTAATGGGCTCGACACACGGGAGGCGACAAACAACCGCGATCAGCGAAATTTGTCGCCGTCGCTTTTAATACCTGACACACGGGAGGCGATCCGTGGCAGCAGCCAGCGGATTTGCCGTCTACGCGTTTTGTTCCTTGGCGAAATTGAAACTTCCGTTGTTTTATTTGGCTGTGTCAGGTTGGAGGGAATTAAGGTTATTTAAGCGATTCGGAGTTAATAAAGCGGTAGATTTGATGTTTCACAAGGTGCTGCTTGAGTTATGTGAAATCTTACTTCTCATTTTACTATAAAACATAATAATAATCCACTTCTCCTTCATGTTTACTCGGAGATGTACGGAGCATCCTGTCCGCTCATTGGTCAGTGAATGAAACCTCCGTTGATTGGTCCTCGTCCGAGCGACAGTGATGAAAAGTTGAAAATGTTTCAACTTTCTGGGATCGCGTCGCTGGGTCGCCTGTACACGACACGTGCACGAGCGCAAAATTTCACACGCACGTTTTTCGCGTTTCGCTTGGTAGGAGGGAGACCCGCGATTATCGCTTTGTCGCGCATGTCTCATTGAAAATGAATGGAGGAGAGGCGATGTCGCCCATAATATTTGCTGCTTTTAAAATCACACAAACTTACTGAAACATAAGTTGCATGCTGCTGATTCATTCAAATAGTTAGACAAGCAGCTGGTTTGAGCAAAGCCCTATTGGCTATTGGGGAAAATACATTTGAACCAAGTGCTACTTTTAATAATTTGATTTGACAGCTTGCTCCGAACGAGTGTGTTTTTAAGGCACTGGTGAGAGGCCTGTGTTTTGCATACCCTAATAAAAATGACTAATCATTGTTCTTGTGGTCAGACAGGTGGCTGCACAAGCAAATTAGTGTTCTATTTGAAGCTGCACATCGACACAGCTCTGCCCTGCCTTAACAGAGATGACTCTTAAGGGTTTGCATGAGCTGATGTTGAAAGAACAATTAAAATGTATGCAGAGTGCTAAATGGCCTTTCTATAAGCTGACGAGTACATAACTAACATCATGTCAGTTCATTTTTAACTTGGACTGTTTTTATTTCATCTTAAAACAAATCCAAGCAATCTGAACCAAGAAAGAAGCAAATACTTAAGAAACTGGAGGCCAAGACATATTTTTCCATCTACGTATTTGTTAGGAAGGATTTATGCAATGACTTTATCGTCAAATACAGTAAAAAGTTATCTGGATTTTTACCATATCACTCAAAAAGAGGCCAGATTGTTGTACAAATAGTAATAAAAGCCTGCTGACTCAAATGCTGTTTTTTCTGTTGGTGAGTAACAGGTATTTGTGGATTTTACAGTTGTTGTAAGACACTGTTGGTTTTTTTCCATTGAAAAGTTTCTTCTCAACACTCTAAGCTTGTGTAAATGATTATTTTTGCTGTAGATGCCATGGGAGGGACTTAAGGGTAATATAAATTCAGACCTACCTACTCCACATCGTGGAACAGAGTAAGCTTATCAAATTACGGTACTTTTTTAAAGGATCTCATCTGTACCCCAACTTTAATAAGTCTTGAGGGACTGATGGTGACATGCTTTTTTCTATGCTTTTAATGCATTTATTCCAATCCGTTTTCTAGATCAAAAGGGTTTGGGTTCTAAAGGGTTAAGATGAACAAATTGTCACCTTACATTATAAATTTACCATCTTTTCCTCAATCTGCGTTCAAATCAGTTTTCTGTCCCTAAGCTGCATTTTTGTCTTCTATAATGAATATTCCTAAATATGAAAACTATTTTAGATACTCAAATATAGATATAAAAAATCAATCCTTTTGTTATATGTGAGTTTGAAACTGAGGTAATAAAATGGTAAATGGGAATAGCTCTCCCATTTCAAATCAAAATCTTCATGTACCATTTGCTTCTTCAATATTTACTCGTTCTATGAAGTGTGAAAAAGCTGACTGATATGTGACTGAACTGGTGTGATTAAGTGCACCACGAGCACTGGTTTTCTCCCTCTCTCCCTTTGGAGGGCTGTCAAGAATGTCCTGGCAAATTTCTTTGTTTTTATGTTGACGGCTCAGTGTGGCACTGTGGTTATGAAAGTGGGGGGTCTGTGTGGGAGGTTTGGCTGCTGGTGGTGGCGGGTCTGCTTGAGTATCGGAAATGCCCCTCTCTGGCTGCCCGCACCTTGGCTCCCTGTGAAAGCAATCAGTGTTTCTTTATGGCTCGTAATGAGAAAACACCTCCAGGGGTGTTTGTTTATAAGCCTCACAAACACCTTGGTGTATTAACAGGGTGTTCATTCACAGCTTCAGAGGGGATTTGTTTACAAACCATCCACAAACACTGATGCTAATATCAAGTTTCTGTTGTCTTGATACTGATACATTTTTGCCAAAGTGCATGTCTCAGCACAAAAATTATGCTGGATGATTTTTGTTTTATCAGTTCTGTTAGTAGAGGTTCTCAAGCTTCACATTCAAGGGTTAAAATCAGATTTCTAGTTTGAGCATCAAGGCCTGCAGTGTGAACGTAGCCTAATGGCTGTAGAGTTTAGCATCAAACATTTTCGTTTCTGCAGAAACAAAATAAGTCTGCAGAAACTAGACAGGTTAGTTAGATGTGCTTCTGGCATGCTGCTTTTCTGATTGGTTAAATACCAGTTTCAACAGGTAGAATGCTTGTTTGCCCTTGAAATCAGGGCAAGACAATTCTAACATGTTAAATATCCCTGATTTCTGATCTGAATGGTCCTGGTATATTTCCAAGCAGACCAGAGTGCACTTAACACACCACACATGCCAGGAATATCTGATAAGACTATCTTTAAAGCCATTATGAAGTGTGTCTAATGTTGTCAGAAGGGAAGAATCAAGTAAAAAAAATAGCAGGGTCATATTGCCATGTGATTGGACCATAGTTAAATATAGAAGAAAAGAAGATCTTTTCTATAGCGCCTCTCAAGATAAAAATCACGAGGCATTTCACAAAAACAAAAAATGTAAAAATTTATAAAACATTTAGCAAATGATTAAAAATATATTTAAAATGAGCAAAAAAAATAGACAATTGTGATTAAAAAATGTAAAGATACGAGTGAATAGGAAAGAGGGAAATCAGTGGATCCTGAGGAAGGTGGAATAGGTAGGGAGAGCAGAACAAGGAGAGGGTGATTAAGGTCACACCAAAACCAGCTTGAACAAGTGAGAATACAGCTGCTTTTTAAAGGAGTCCACGGAGTCCACTGATCTTAGGCTCAGGGGGAGAGTTCCAGAGTCTGGGGGGGCCACAGCAGCAAATGGTCTGTCACCTTTGGTCTTTAGCCTGGTGCACTGCACAACCAGTAGGCTTTGGTCACTGGACCTCAGGGACCTGCTGGGGGTGTAGGCACTAAGAAGATCACCAAGGTGTGATGGTGCTTGTCCATGTAGGGCCCTAAAGACCAGAACCAGGATCTTGAAATGAACCCTGAAGTTGACTGGCAGCCAGTGAAAATGGAGGAGAAGCAGGGTGATGTGGGTATGTTTGGAGGACTTGGTCAGAAGCCGAGCACAGGCATTCTGAACCACCTGTAGACGGTTCAGGGAGGTTTTGCTCAGACACGTGAAAAGAGAGTTACAGTAGTCTAAGCGTGAGGTGATGAAGGTGAGGATAACTGTCTCAAGTTCAGAGCGGGACAGAATGGAACTCAGCTTTGCAATGTTCCTGAGATGGAAGAAGGAAGATCGAACAAGAAAACCGATGAGAATCCAAGGTAAGAGCTGGGTCAAAGGTCACACCAAGATTCCTGACAGACGGTTTGGTGTGAGAAGCAAGCTGACCAAGAGAGTCTCTGACTTTGGGAACCAGCTTGTCTGGGGCACAGATGAGGATCTCAGTCTTATCTTCGTTCAGCTGAAGAAAGCTCCCAGCCATCCATGTTTTGATAGAGTCTAAGCAGGTGTGTAACAGCTGCAGCTCAGACATCTCATGGGGCTTAGAGAAGATGTACAGTTGGATGCCATCTGTGTAAAGATGGTAGGAGATTCTTTTTGAAGGAGCTCAGAATGTGCTGAAGAGGAAGCAGATAGAGGAGGAAGAGCAGAGGGCCCAGCACAGAACCTTGTGGGACACCATGGATAAGGGAGGTGGTGGAGGACCTAAACTTGGAGACGGCCACAGAAAAGGAGCGCTCAGAACGATAAGAGGAGAACCACTCCAGAGCAGTTCCTGATAGGCCTACCCAGTCTCTCAGCCTTTCCAGTAGCAGGTGATGGTCAACAGTGTCAAACGCTGCCGTCAGGTCCAGCAGGACCAGATTAGAACAGTCCCTTGCATCACTGTGAGTCAGAAGGTCATTAGAGACCCTAAGAAGAGCTGTTTCAGTAGAATGAGCTCTACGAAAACATGACTGGAAGCAATCATAGATGTTATGTTCATCAAGAGCAGCTGTGAATTGTTTAGCCACAACCTATTCCAAGATCTTGGAGATAAACGGAAGTTTAGAGATGGGTCTGAAGCTGCTATGGAGAGAGGCGTCAAGACTGATTTTTAAGAAGCGGGTGGATTACAGCATTCTTAAAGTAAGCAGGAACCTGACCAGAAACCAGAGAAGTATTAATTATAGAGAGCACGCTGGGGCCGACGGACTGAAAAGCACTTTTAAACAAAGATGAGGGTAAGATGTCGAGGGGGCATGCAGAGGTCTTCATAGAGTTAACTAGTTTGGTTAACTCAGGCAAAGAAACAAGAGCAAAACTATCTAGGATGATGGGTTGGGTTGGAGTCAGGAGAGGCAGACATAAGGTTGAGGGAGAGATGCTAGATCTAACCTTAAAGACTTTGTCCACAAAGAGACAAAGTTTTCACAGTCTGCAACAGAGTGGATGGAGACTGTAGGAGAGGCAGGAGAGACAATGCTGCTGATTGTGTTAAACAGCACCTTGGGGTTCCCTTTGTTCTGGGACACCAGGTTGGAAAAATGGGAATCTCTAGCGTCTCTGACTGCGAAGTTAAAGGATGTCAGAAGATCCTTTAGATGCAGCAGATGGACGTGGAGACGGATTTTTTTCCACAAGCGCCCATTTTTTCTGCATTGGCACTTCAGGCTGCGAAGGCTGTCATTAAACCAGGGAGTAGGGTTGACTGCAGGAACTGATCTGGTTAAGACAGGACAGATGTTGTCCAAAATGGAGAGGCAGTGCTCGTTAAACTGAGAAGTTAATCTGGGTCATCATCAGAAGAACAGGGTGGATCAAAAGCAGCAGAAAAATTGCTAGCTGTTCTCATTAAGAAAAGAGAACTAACCACACGGCGAGCAGGAGGTGGGGATGCAGAAACGGACAAGTTAAAGAAAATGCCATGGTGATCAGATATATAAACGTCCTCAGAATAAACACTATCAGTATTTAGACCCAGGGTAAAAACAAGGTCTAGAGTGTGTCCTCTGGTGTGTGGGGCCAGAAACACGCGGGTAAAGCTGAAGGAGTCCATAAGGCTGGAGAAATTCATGGCAAAGTGGTCTGAGGGATCATCAACGTGGATGTTGACATCACCAACAATCACCAGTCTGGACAGCTTCACAGTGGAGGATAGAAAGCCACTAAACTCCTGAAGGAAAGAACTGTTTGGACCAGGTGGACGATTGACCACAGCACAATAAAACGGGTCCTTACGCCCGACTTTAATCAGCTGCCGTTCAACGGAAGCAAAGTGGCCAGAGGTTGTTGAGCTACATGAAAGACGGTCTTTGAAAACAACAGCTAGGCCTCCACCACGACCAGAACCCTGGGGTTGGCTAAGAAAAGAATGACCACTCGGGCAGAGTTCAATCAGACCAGAATAATCAGATGTTTGCTGCCAAACCAGTCAGAAACAGAAAATCTAGGTTTTTAGAGAGAATTGGATCATTAAGCAGGAAGGACAAAGCGGGTATTTAATCGAGCCATGCTGAGTGAGGTGGAGGAATCCGAAACTACAGAAACAGCTGGAGTTAGTGGACGTGAATTAGCAGTGTTAGATCCATGGTGTTTATAAAAACCACTCATGGAGGGAACAGGAGGAGAAACCACTAAAGAATAAGGATAATCAGACCTTAAAAAACTTGGACGGAGAAACAGCGCTGCAAACGCGGCCTGGCGAGAGTGCGGAAATGGCACTCAGGTCGCCAAACAAAGGACAAGAAGCTAGAAGATCACGCTGATGTTTACTAGATAAACCACGCTTTAGGAGATGTCTTATTCTCACCTGGATTCCTCCTCGTTTACCTCTTTTCCTCCGACATTTTCCCGGGACCGGATAAACATCGCTGGAGGCATCCTGGTAGGAATCATCTTTTAGTTCCGGGCCAGTGCGCCGCTCTTGTAAACAAACAGGGAGGTACAGTGGTGTGAAAAAGTATTTGCCCCTTTTGGATTTCTTATTCTTTTGCATGTTTTTCTCACAAAATGATTCTGATCATCAAACACATTTAACCATTAGTCAAAAATAACACAAGTAAACACAAAATGCAGTTTTGAAATGATGGTTTTTATTGTTTAGGGAGATAACAAAATCCAAACCTACATTGCCCTGTGTGAAAAAGTAATTGCCCCTGAACCTAATAACTGGTTGGGCCTCCCTTAGCAGCAATAACTGCAATCAAGCGTTTGTGATAACTTGCTACGAGTTTTTTTCAGCACTCTGGAGGAATTTTGGCCCACTCATCTTTGCAGGATTGTTGTAATTCAGCTTTATTTGAGGGTTTTCTAGCATGAACCGCCTTTTTAAGGTCATGCCATAGTATCTCAATAGGATTCAGGTCAGGACTTTGACTAGGCCCCTCCAAAGTCTTCATTTTGTTGTTCTTCAGCCATTCAGAGGTGGATTTGCTGGTGTGTTTTGGGTCATTGTCCTGCTGCAGCACCCAAGATCGCTTCAGCTTTAGTTGACAACCAGATGGCCGGACAATCTCCTTCAGGATGTTTTCGTAGACCGTAGAATTCATGGTTCCATTTATCACAGCAAGCCTTCCAGTTCCTAAAGCAGCAAAACAACCCCAGACCATCACACTACCACCACCATATTTTACTGTTGGTAGGATGTTCTTTGTCTGAAATGCTGTGTAACTTCTACGCCAGATGTAACGGGACATTTGCCTTCCAAAAAGTTCAACTTTTGTCTCGTCAGTCCACAAGGTATTTTTCCAAAAGTCTTGGCAAACATTGAGATGTTTCTTAGCAAAATTGAGATGAGCCCTAATGTTGTTTTTGTTTAACAGTGGTTTGCGTCTTGGAAATCTGCCATGCAGGCCATTTTTGCCCAGTCTCTTTCTTATAGTGGAGTCGTGAACACTGACCTTAATTGAGGCAAGTGAGGCCTGCAGTTCTTTAGAAGTTGTCCTGGGGTCTTTTGTGACCTCTCGGATGAGTTGTCTCTGCGCTCTTGGGGTAATTTTGGTCGGCCGCCCACTCCTGGGAAGGTTCACCACTGTTCCATGTTGTTGCCATTTGTGGATAATGGCTTTCACTGTGGTTCGCTGGAGTCCCAAAGCTTTAGAAATGGCTTCATAACCTTTACCAGACTGATAGATCTCAATGACTTTTTTTCTCACTTGTTCTTGAATTTCTTTGGATCTTGGCATGATGTCTAGCTTTTGAGGTGCTTTTGGTCCACCTCTCTGTGTCAGGCAGCTCATATTTAAGTGATTTCTTGATTGAAACAGGTGTGGCAGTAATCAGGCTTGGGAATGGCTACAGAAATTGAACTCAGGTGTGAAACACCACAGTTGGGTTATTTTTTAACAAGGGGGCAATTACTTTTTCACACAGGGCAATGTAGGTTTGGATTTTGTTCTCTCCCTAAATAATAATAACCATCATTTCAAAACTGAATTTTTTTGCTTGTGTTATCTTTGACTAATGGTTAAATGTGTTTGATGATCAGAAACATTTTGTGTGACAAACATGCAAAAGAATAAGAAATCAGGAAGGGGGCAAATAGTTTTTCACACCACTGTACATCCTTGGTGCATCTTGGGTGATCGTGAACGAACGGAAGGACAAAAGAGTCTGGCGATCATAGGAGATGGTAGCAGGGACACTACTGAAAAGGATCACAGACAGGAGCAAGGTGGAGAAGAGGAGGTTAGTGGAGAAAAGTTCTAAAAAGTAGCCGGTGACTGCGGTTAAGCCAAGCACAGGTGCCATATATATGAAGAGCATATAAACTCCCTCACAATAATTTTAGTTTATTGGTAAACAAGGTTTCAAATTATACTGTGCTTAAAAATAAACCAATTATAATTTACACCCACAAAATAAATAAGAATTTAGAGGTAAAACAAAGATTATGCCACATGAACCTCACCTATATTTCCTATAAGGTTATTTGAAGTAGAGCCCTTTTTTTTGGACTGATCTAGATTTGAAAGTTTGCTCTGAATCACTGTTTTCACTTTTCAGTCTCTTGGGTAAAGATGCTCTATATCTGACTGACGCATCATGCTGGTTGTTTGTCTGCTTCTGCTCGTCTGCCTAAACAAAGCCAACAAAGTACCCTTGCTGCTGCAGATGGTTGAAATTTTGATTTATTCAAATAAAGAGTTAACTTGAGGTATAACATTTTACTTTGGTTCCTTTTATTTGCACAGCTATAGCTTTAATTTGCTGCTTCACTCAGATGGAATAAAACATTTTGATGGCCCAGTTTGAATTAGCTGAAAACCACTGCTTTGGGGATGTTCCTGCTTTTTCAGCCCTATGGAACACAGAAGAAATCTCCCAGTGTGAATGCTATTTGTGGTAAATAAAAAGGTTGGAAAATTATGACTTTACTGTCAGTCACAGATTTCCTCCGGAGGGAAGGAGATAAATTAGGTAGATGGAGTTTTTAGGGTATTTCCATGTTATACCTGTGCTATATTTGTGTTGTAATTACATTTGTTAAACCTTAATGATTTTTACACATAAAATTGGATTTTAATATGGTAACATGTCAACTGTGTTTCAGCAGGGAGGAAATTTTAATGAAAACAATGACACAAACATGGCTGGGACGTCAACAAGTAGAAATATCAGCGGGCGTGGAGTTTGCTGCTCCTCTAAAGAACCACTTGACCTACCTGGAACATGTACAATACAGAGTAAACAGTGTCAACTGCAGAGCAGCTTGTGGTTGTGTAAACAGACCTATCAGTGACCATTGGAGGGACGCAACATGTGATTTCCAAGCCCAGCCCTTTCCACACCCAGAAGCAGATTGCGACTAGCTCCTCATCAGAAGTTTTATATTTACTGAACTGGAGCATGATAATTGCTCAGCTGGAGCATTGAAAGACAGGCAGGAGAGGAAGGCAAACAGGATGTGGTAGGAATGATGAAAAGGAGCAATAAAAGCCTTACCCGTGCATGTTGGAATGGAGCTTGTTCTGCTGGCATGGAACCAACCCGCACCCTGAATCTAAACTACCTGTGTTAACCCCTAACTAACTTGATTAACCTCTTCGTGAATCAGACAGATGAAGATACAGGAACGGTCTCTGGGCTCCTGCCAAAAGTGCCATCTTGAATTAAATGGTTTGTGTAATTAACAGAGTGGCTCAGCAGATGTTTTCAGATTATGTCTTATTGTCATCCAGGTTGCCTCCTGTGCTGTCATGGGATCAGGTGGCTGCCGCTGTGGGTTCTGAGATGGGAACAGACACCTGGCTGCATCAGACACGCGAACCCCCTGTTGACTCTGCTCATTCACTGCCTCCTCCCTGCCTGACACCCCCCCCCTCCCCTTCCCATCCCATCCCTTGGCACCGTTCCTCCAGAGCAGGTTGCTGTGCGGTGTGTTTGATCATATTAGCTTCAAGCTGCTGCAGAGCAATTGCACAATATCCAAACATTCATGTCACATTGACTGTTAACATGATGGAAGGGCTGCAGGGTGGGCATTAAATATTTAAACTGCTCTCCTGTTACAACTCATCATGGATCAGATCTTGGAATAGGAAATGCTAACTTATTCTATACAAAATATTACGCCTCATCCTGAGCTGTTGTTCCCCATTAGAACAGCCCCTTTGCACCTTTAGTTCATTAGAACTACATTTGATAAAATATAGAACCAGTATGACATGGCCATTGTTTCCTCTAATGCCTCTTTGGACTAAAGGCTCTACTGTCCTTCTTTCTTCCATTGAACCAGACTTGACTACATTCTTGGTGCGTTTGAAAAATATTTTAGAATAAAAATTTCAACTTCACTGAAAACCCTTTTTTTAAATGATTATTTCTGATTATGAGTCACTCATGAGTTTTTCATGCAGGCTGAACATGAAATTAGTCTCCTACACCTATCTCCTGCATTAGCTTCTGGTAGAAAATAGATGGCATGATTTGAAAAGCCTGACAGATCTACATCACACTGTCAGTTAACAGTCATGGACTCGCCCATCTTGACGCGTGACGAGGGAGGCTGTTGATTAGCGTCCAGGAAAACAGAGAACATCTTAGCCCATTAGAAGCTAATTGTTAGCATTAGCAACTCCACCACACGGCAGAACTCCTTTAGACTTGTTATTTTTGGAGATAAAACATCAATGTTGCAAGTCAGTGGCAGAGTCACGTTGCTGTTATCTAATCAGAATCAAGATGTCCAAATATCAGCAAATAAGAATTCAAACCCTGCAGTCTGAAGCATTCTCCTCCAGCTGACTTTTACTTCCTGACCACATCCGACCATTTTCCCCCCCAGAGTACGACTTACAAGGCATTCGTTCCTACTAACGACCACTGCAAATGTATTAAAGATATGAGTAACGTCAGTATCCACCTTGGCAGCAACTATTGGCATCAAAAAGCTAACATCTTTCACGAGTGTTTCTAAAATGTCTCAAAATATTTTCAAGGATTCCTAATTTCCTCTTGTGAGTCTTTGGGACTCGTTTTCATGTCAAGTACAAGAATGCATTCCAAAACTCTGAGTGGCTAATTTCTTCTCACTACTGTTAGTCATAGCAATATTTTTTTGGGATGCGGTGTCTCTCGCTCTCGCTCTAAATAAATTTACCCAGTTATCATTCCAACGGAACCATTTAAATAGTATTACATTTTTTATTTCTCCAACTACTTGCCAGTAGTTGCAGCCAGATGTTGCTATTAACACTCGAAACCTAACAAAGTGGGCCAGCTGTGAAGTAAAGCGGAATTATTACCAACATGATTTCTACTGGTTTGTTTGGTGGCACATCATAACTACTGAGTTTGCAGTTTTGTTTTTCTTAAATTGGGTCTGATCTCACTATGAACAGGTTTCTTTTTGGTCTGCCTTAAGTTGTTTATTTTATTTATTTATTTATTTTTTCAAAAAAGTATTTTTGTTCACTGAACATCTTTTAAATTGTTACTCTTCTTTGCTCTTGTTGAGAATCTTACTTGATGCTGTGAATGTGCCTACTGCTAGTGCAGCAAACTTTTCTGTTCTCTTCTGTATATCAATGATGTAGCATTCTTGCATTAACACTTTTTCTTTGTTACCTCTATAGTTATTTTTTCCATTTGAAAAATGATCTGGATTATCAACAAAACATGGATAGTGATTCTGGGAAATCCCACCTCTGTCAAACAAAACCTTTAAAACATATTTTACGTATTAAAAATAAATTCTAAGCCCAGTAGTCTCAAGGATGCACAACTATTGATGTTTTCCACATACTTTTGAATTTGCATGCTGGGGTACTTCTCTTTTTTTGTTTTAATTTCCAACTGTAATGTGTGCACCTCCTCTGGCCCAACTAAAACAGGCTATTTTAAAACTATATTTTTGACTGGTGCAGGTACAAAAATAACATTTGCAAAAAAAAAAAAAAAAAAAAAACATAAAGAAATAAAAAATATACCTAACATTTTATTTAAAGGTGTATTTTTTCTGTTTGTTCTCAGTAAAACTGGGAAGGAAGGAAATATAAAAAGAGACTTCACACTTCTGAAAAGGCTCTCAGTGGAATTCCCCACAATAAACAAAACCACAGCACAGATCTAAAAGCGACCCACTGTTTCCCTGCAAATATATTTAGACCAGTTTTCACAAGAACTGGCTTTGACTTTTGTTGCTGATCACTGAGCTTAAAATCAGAATTTTAAGTATTAAGCCTTTTCCATTGGAAAGTACAACAGATTTCAGGACTTAAACTCTTCTCCGTGCCAGACAAGGCCCCAGACTTCTGCGGTCTCTCACCCAGACCCCCCCCCCCCCCCCCCCCCCGCACATCCACTGTTCCCCCTCTCCTACAGATGTCAGACATGCCGTGACAAGCTGAGCCCCAGCAACGGTATGGTGAGAGGAAACGCACGGATCAAGAGGGAGTCAATTGTCTCACCATAGGTATAAAAGGAGATAAGCCACTTCACACGAGAAGAGCCCTGATACTGGTTTACATGAAGGTTAATGTGACCAATTAAATCGAGGTGCACAAGCAAAGAGCTATCCAGCTCGTGTTTGGTTTTCTTGGATCAGTCATGTATACCTCACCTCTCCTGCCTATTCTGGTTTGTCCATTTTGTTGTCCTTCACCCTTCCTACATAATGAGCACATCGGGTCACTCACCCGCTGAAAACTTCACTATCTTACAACACATGAAAGTTCTCATTCATTTTAATGGTACTGATTGAAGATCATAGATTTGAAAGCACAGAAAAGCATATTATGTGATGGTTTCTTCCATCTACTTCCTCTCCTTTACACATCAGGGTCCATCTTTGATGCCTGTGCTATTTCATGACGAGACCATGACAGTAATAGCAAGAGCTCCACATGTGTAAAGTCTCCCTACTGATTACGTGAAGTCTTTCTCTCTCAGATGTCTCAGCAAGCTGCCTTGCAACACCTCCATCTCAGACTGGGGGAGGATCTGGAATAAGGGAGGGCTTTTGTTTTTTTGAAAAGGTGGAAATGTAAAGGTTGAGATGAAGGCAGGTGCGCTTAGCTGATTAAAGAGAATTATTAAAACAAATATGTGTAAGACAGATGTTTTGATTTGTGTTGATGCTCTGAGAGCTGCTTCTGTATCTGTGATTTGATGCATGTTCTTTTGAAGTTCATTTGGAACTGCTAATTAAAAATTATATTTTTGAGGCTTTTAAAACTGCCAATCCATGTATAAGAGAGTAAAATGTTCACATAATAACTTGTTCATCTGTACGATGTCAGAAGCATCCACATATGACTTGTTGGGAGTGGATGTTATGTGAACCTCTGCCCTTTAGTAGCTTATTACACTGATAATCGCCACAACAGCAATCTGGATATGTGTTCTATAATCTACTTTAATTTTATAGTATAGTGTATACGTTTTGTCTCTAACATGATGTTCTTATGCCTGATCAGGCATGCTCCTTCCATCTAGTTTCAAATTCAGATTATTTTAATTGAAGAGGATTAGGGCGGTAAAAAAAATCACAAAAGTACAATAATTCTGACTTTAAATTCTAAATTCTACCTTTAAGAATTCTGACTTTCTCATAAGTCAAAAATCAGATTTGCAGAGAAAAAGTCAGAATAATTTTTTTATTTTTATTTTTTCATTCAGTGGCCCTAATTCTCTTGTATATGTTAGAAACATCAGATGAATAAATGCTAATCAGATTGGCAAATATGTAAATCTGTTTAAAAATGTAATATATATATATATATATGGACATTAGCCAATATTCAGCGGGACAGGCATAAATTGTGATCAACAGATTTCAATATAAACAATTCTATTTAATTTCTCTGTGTAGTGCTGCTTTTCTGTGTCTGTGTCTGTGTCTAAAATTGAAATGAAATGTTTTTAGAAAAGGGACAGATTATGCAAATTTCTGTTTTGCATCCTTTTATGGTGCCATGCGGGTCTCTACTGCCTCTATAAACACTCCAAACACTAATAAAACTTGTCCATCCATTTTATGATTAGTTTTAGGCATTATATGACTGAAACTAGCAGTTTCAAAAGTACTAATTTGTGACATCACAAATGGGGAAAACAGCATAGAACCACCTCTCGCCTGCAAGTGCTGAGAGAGGCTTCTTCACTGGAAGTGAAGGAGCTAAGGCTCTACTCCAAGCTCTTTTCGGTTATGCGAGCTCCACAACCCACAGCAGCCAATCAGAAAATGGGCATGGCCAGCTCCTGCTTGTTTTCCTTAAAGTAAAAGAGCCCTAAAACGGCTCATTCTGGAAGATACAGAAAATGTCAACATTAGAGATGGAGACATCGCTTTATGTGAGAAGGATTTTCAATTAAATTAATTTATGCTAAACGCAGTAAAATACAGATTTAAATGGAGTCAAAGAGCAGTATGCCCTGTTGTTAAAAATCCCTTAAAAACATAGAAACAGTGAAGTGTTAAAATGACCAAACACTATGTTAAGATCCACTACAAGCCATCAAAACCAAAAATGATCTAAACACTTAAAACAATAAAAACTGAGATAAATACGAATAAGAACACTTATCTAACAGAATGCTTTTAGATTTGTACTGCTGCATCAGTTTTGTTTTAAAACTTCAAGTGAGGTGGATTGTTTGATGCCAATAGAGTTTGTTCCACAGTTTAGGGGCCTTCATTGCATTTACACCTAGGTACCACCCAGTCCTTATCAGCAGAGCAAAGGGATCTGGATTCTAAAAAGGCAGAACTATGCGCAAGGACCCCTTCTTTACTGGTAGTTAAATTTGGCAGGTATTGACATACAGATGAAAATGCATGTTGCGTTTTTGAAAGGGCATTACCAAGGGTAGCAGGTAAAATGGAAAGAGACAAGGGCCTGGAACAAATCCTTGAGGAACCCCTCATTTCATTGGGCATATCTCGAGGCATTCAGAGGGGGTAGAACTTCAGCTGCTACAGTGCTGCTCCGCAGAGCCTTCCCACTGCTCTAGGTGGTTCATGTAGAAGAAATCATGAAAGTTTTTGAATAGACCACGGAACTATTGATAAATGATAAATGACCAGCACTTGCATAGTGCTTTTTCTGAGTCACAGGACAGGTGGATAATACGTCCCATTTCAGTGAACTCTCATTCATGACCTAATAGGGGCCACAACAGCTCTCTATAGACCATGGTTTCCATCTGACTTCATGTGAAATATTTTGTTAGTGACTTCAAAATTTAAAATTGTTTATGTAGGATCAGCTGACTTGGAACAGTAATTGTCTTTTAAAAACAATCTTTGCAACAATATCTGACTAGGGAATACACTGTGGTAGCAAACTGTCCTTCTCAGCTTCTGTTCTCATTCAGATATTTTCTGGTTTGATGTTGCCTCATCTCACTGCTTTATTACCAAAGCAGCTTTTGAAACCACCACAGGGAATTAGATGGGACAAATTCATTAATTAGGAAACACAACAAATTCCAGCTAAGGAGAGGAGCAGAAATGAAATGCCAGAGCTTATTAATTATGAAAACTTGTCACACACACTGGTGTATTTTTAGAAGAAGGGAGCTGATGGGGACATGCTGATTAATTATTTATATTCATAAAATTGGAGTAACTGGCTAAAAAATGGTGTCAAACTTTAACAACCTAAGTTAACACAACAAAAAATAACCCAGAAAAAAAAGAGAAACAAATATGTTTACATTCAATAAATGATCCATTTCCCCATTAGTGGTGTAAAGATGTCAGTAAACCAGTCCCTGTGTACAGAATGTCCCTTGTGTATATTTGCTTGTGTGGAAACAACACTTGTTCATGCCAGTGTGAGTGTGGGGATGCACACTTGATGGTAGAAGGCATGAGATGATGCGATCAGGCAGTGGACAGAGTTTTGTGTGTGTGTGTGTGTGTGTGTGTGTGTGTGTGTGTGTGTGTGTGTGTGTGTGTGGTTTGATTACTGTGCCAGCCTCCTGCCCCTGCTGGGACACTTAAAACCATTCAGACATGCTGGCCGATGGTCATCAATAATGCACATGATGCTGTATCCATGTTGACCAGGAACACTGGCCTGGAATTCTCATTCCTCATGATGGATCCAATTTTCTGTCTGCTAAGAAAAGTAGAAGGAAGGGTATCAGACCAGTCTGTGAGTGAATATCATTCCATCGAATATGTGATTATTAGCATTTGGTGGATAATGAGTCTTTGTAATGGTTAATGCATTCCCTAACAAATGAGGCAATATCGCATGGCCTATCAGCAGGGGTTCTTGGCCAGCTGTTGGTATAATAATGTGTGGAAAAGAGCGACGCTGAGAGGAGCGAGCAAAGGCATGGAGTGAGGGAAGTCTGCTGTTCATTTGTGGTTGTTTTCAGAGAAAGAAAAGCTCACAGGTTTCTGGATTTCAGCACTTTATTCCCAATAGTTTTCATTCTGTCATCGGGTATTAAGAGTTTATCCAGTGCCACACAAAACAGAAGTAATTTGAAAGGAGGCATTTAAAAGCCAGACACACAGATGTATGGGAATTTGGCTGGTCTGTTCTTGAAGATATTTATCTTCTTCACTTGAGATGGCTGTGGTTCTATTATGTGGGCGTTTCTGCATGTGGGCAGGGCTCTGTGCGTGCACACAACAGTGTTTGAACACATGGCTATGCTGTCACTGCAGCCTTGGGCTGAACAGAACATTTCTTCTTTGTTCTGTTGATGCCACATAACCTCAATGGTAACACTTGGTGCTGTACACTCATCTCCAGTGTCAGCCCTTCCTCCTACTGTTGGTCAGTGACCAGCTGTCCCCTCACAACCATAATCCCGCCCAGCTACATGTTGAACAAACTGGTTTAAGTTGCTAATTGGATATGAAGCTGTTAGAATCCCCCAAAAGGATTGTGCATCTATTGTGGGTGAAATGTATGATTTTGTGTCTTCATCTAATTCATGAAGCCTTGTAAATTGATGCCGGTGCGTCTTCTGCTTTTCCAACCAAAATGTGTGTCTGCTCCAGAACAGTTTATACATGTACACATTTAAATGAGGTATCATGTATGTATTAGAAGTAAAGCCTGTCCGTGTTTATGTAAATGTCTGTTGCACTGTTTGACTCTACTAGGGTCTGCTGGACCATTCACAAAAACAGGGCAGGAATGTCAGGAATGTTTCCCCAATGGAGTGAGAGCCCAGGATAAACCACCTTATCTGATATAAAAGAGAACTGCATGACCTCTATGTTTTTTGCAGATGGCAAACGTATTTCAAATCTTCACAGTCTATTGTCTCATCTGCTGCCCTCAAGTTCTCTTTTTCAGACATGCAGAATTACAGTAATCTCTTGGCATGTTTTACTGTCTTCGTACGTGTCACCAGGTGCTGGCATGATGTGTGTTTCTGTTGTTTTACCCTATGGGTGAGACAAATTTAGCCAACAGATGCAGCAGATGTTGCTGTCAATTACTGCCTCAGTGCTGCTCTCTCGTTCCACCAGGCGATGCCTCCTTTAGGTGCATTTTTCTAACAGGAATTGTGGGTGAAGTTAGACTCCACCCATGGTGTGACTTTAAATTAAGACTGTGAGATAGTTTGTTTAAACACTGCAGTTAATTCTGACTTCATCCGGTTTAATTAAAATGCACATTAGACAACACATGTAATGCATATTTGACCCTTTTAGGTTGTATAATTTGTAGCCAAGAGAATATCATTACTCGGCCATAAGATTTTGCCATTTTGACACAGTTGGGGACATTTATATGTATGAGCAACATTTCTGTGGAGGTATGCAGTAATTCACCGGCTGCTGCACTACAACATGCATTAAAATGCTCATACAAACCAAGAGATGGCCGAAACCAGCATGTTCAAAGGCTTGAAGACTTCTTTAACCGCTCTGACTCATTCGACGTAAGATTGAAACCACTTCTGAAGAGTTATGTTGTGAAATGTTTTCATCCAGTCAGAGGAGATTAATAGCTTCTTTTCAAACACAAGAAGGGTTGTGTAAGACTTGACTTTCTCAGCACCTTTTCTTTGTAAATGCACATAAATTGCAGCTCCACAATGATGTACAAATTAATTAATTTTCATCAAATGCTTAGAAGAATTTGCTGCCCCAGTGTTTACAGTGGTAAACCCACAAAGGTTGCCTAATCTCACTTAATTTTAATTAATTAATATAGCTTTAATAAATGAAAATTAAAATAAATGATGATGGATGAATTCGGGATCTTTTGCAATGACCTCAGGTTGCATACATGTAAAAATATTTTGGTTTATATGTTCCAGGTCAGCAGAAGTGGGTTTTCTATGGTTCATTCCAGAGGCCGACTGATACTAATAATTTTATTGCCGACACCAATATATAGAGGTCATGGTGAGCCAATGACCTACAGTGGGGCAAAAAAGTATTTAGTCAGCCACCGATTGTGCAATTTCTCCCACTTAAAATGATGAAAGAGGTCAGTAATTTTCATCATAAGTACACTTCAACTGTGACAGACAGAATGTGAAAAAAAATCCATGAATTCACATAGCAGGATTTTTAAAGAATTTATTTGTAAATCAGGGTGGAAAATAAGTATTTGGTCAATAACAAAAATTCAACTCAATACTTTGTAACATAACCTTTGTTGGCAATAACAGAGGTCAAACGATTACTATAGGTCTTGACCAGGTTTGCACACACAGTAGCTGGTATTTTGGCCCATTCCTCCATGCAGATCTTCTCAAGAGCAGTGATGTTTTGGGGCTGTCGCCGAGCAACACAGACTTTCAACTCCCTCCACAGATTTTCTATGGGGTTGAGGTCGGGAGACTAACTAGGCCACTCCAGGACTTTCGAATGCTTCTTATGGAGCCACTCCTTTGTTGCCTGGGCGGTGTGTTTTGGATCATTGTCGTGTTGGAAGACCCAGCCACGTTTCATCTTCAAAGCTCTCACTGATGGAAGGAGGTTTTGGCTCAGAATCTCATGATACATGGCCCCATTCATTCTGTCCTTAACACGGATCAGTCGTCCTGTCCCCTTAGCAGAAAAACAGCCCCAAAGCATGATGTTCCCACCCCCATGCTTCACAGTAGGTATGGTGTTCTTGGGGTGCAACTCAGTATTCTTCTTCCTCCAAACACGACGAGTTGAGTTTATACCAAAAAGTTCTACTTTGGTTTCATGTGACCACATGACATTCTCCCAATCCTCTGCTGTATCATCCATGTGCTCTCTGGCAAACTTCAGACGCGCCTGGACATGCACTGGCTTCAGCAGTGGAACACGTCTGGCACTGCAGGATTTGATTCCCTGCCATTGTAGTGTGTTACTGATGGTGACCTCTGTTACTGTGGTCCCAGCTCTCTGCAGGTCATTCACCAGGTCCCCCCGTGTGGTTCTGGGATTCTTGCTCACCGTTCTCATGATCGTTTTGACCCCACAGGATGAGATCTTGCGTGGAGCCCCAGATCGAGGGAGATTATCAGTGGTCTTGTATGTCTTCCATTTTCTGATAATTGCTCCCACAGTTGACTTTTTCACACCAAGCTGCTTGCCTATTGTAGATTCACTCTTCCCAGTCTGGTGCAGGTCTACAATTCTTTTCCTGGTGTCCTTCGAAAGCTCTTTGGTCTTGGCCATAGTGGAGTTTGGAGTCTGACTGTTTGAGGCTTTGGACAGGTGTCTTTTATACAGATAATGAGTTCAAACAGGTGCCATTAATACAGGTAACGAGTGGAGGACAGAAAAGCTTCTTAAAGAAGACGTTACAGGTCTGTGAGAGCCAGAGATTTTCCTTGTTTGAAGTGACCAAATACTTATTTTCCACCCTGATTTACAAATAAATTCTTTAAAAATCCTGCCATGTGAATTCGTGGATTTTTTTTCTCACATTCTGTCTCTCACAGTTGAAGTGTACCTATGATGTAAATTACTGACCTCTGTCATCATTTTAAGTGGGAGAACTTGCACAATCGGTGGCTGACTAAATACTTTTTTGCCCCACTGTACATGTGTTGCTGACATTTGGAGCCAATTGTCATGGCCAGTATCTCGACCTTTTCCACCTTATTTGCCTGATAAAATGCCACTAATAAACTGTTGATGCACAAACATTCTGAAGATGAATCGGAACATAATTTACCCAGCTTTTCATTTTCATTGTCATCGTCAATACATTGATCAAATATTAAATATTCAAAACTAGTAAAAAATGATAAATTTTAGCCGCAAATACCTCTTTAGAGCATCGAGGAAGCCGTTCAGTATCTGACGAGGTCACCATGTGCCTCGCGCAGTCCAGCACATCTCCATCACATAGAGTTGATCAGGTTGTGGCTTGTGGAACGTTGCTCCACTCCTCTTCAATAGCTGTGCGAAGTTGCTGAGGGTGTGCAAGGACTGGAACGCTTTGTCGTACACACCGATCCAGAGCATCCCAAACACGCTCAATGGGCGACAATGTCCGGTGAGTGTGCTGGCCATAAGAACTGAGATGTTTGCAGCTTCCAGGAGCTGTGTACAGATCCTTGCAATATGGGGCTGTGTGTTATCATGCTGCAACATGAGGTGATGGTCAGGCCTCAGGATCAAGTCACAGTATCTCTGTACATTCAAAATGCCATCAGTAAAATGCCCCTGTGTAGTTTTCCTTAACATACTATACATCTACCATAACCCCGCCGCTAACATGGGCCACTTGATCCAAAACGTTGATGTCAGCAAACCGCACCCACATAACGCCACAGACACTGTCTACCATCTGCCTTGACCAGTGAAAACAAGGATTCCTCTGTGGATAGAACACCTCTCCCACGTGCAGGATGTTACCATATGTCAGTATTTGCAAACTTAAGTCAATTCCGACGACAAACTGCAGTCAGGTCCAGACCTCGATGAGGAGGGCAAGCTTCCGTGAGACTGTTTCTGACAGTCTGTGCAGAAATGATTTGGCCATGCAAACAGATTGTTGCTGCAGCTGTCCAGGTAGCTGGTCTCAGACGATCATGGAGGTGATCATTGTGGATGTGGTGGTCCTAGGCTTGTGTGGTTACACGTTGTCTGAGGTTGTGAGGCTGGTTGAATGTGGAGCAAAATTTTCTGGAATGACTTTGGAGATGGCTTATCAGGGGTGAACTGGCCTATCTGGCATTCTGGCACTGTCCCGATGGGCCGCTTACTCAAGTGGCCCAAGTGGGCCACGTTCCCAACTTGGGCCACCCAATGCCTTTCTGCTTGACACTCAGCCTTAAGGGGTTGGATTGGGGGTTAAATCCCCAAATGATTCCCGAGCACAGCCACTGTGGCAGCTCACCGATAGGTCAAATGCGGAGATGTAATTTCACCAGTGTGTGGTGATGACTAATAGGACTTTAACTTTGTACAGATACAAAAAAAATGTCAGATCTTCAATTACAGTTTATGAAAAATTGAAACAACACAATATATATTACGATGGTGAGCCAGTGTTATATAATGCATTACAAAAAGCCAGAAAATATTTGAAGTTCTCAAGACTGAATTTAATTGTACAACACAGACACCGATATTGTGATATTTTAGTGCAACAAATTTTTCTTCCATCCCTACCAGTGATCATTTAAAGAGTAGCAAATATTGGTCTGCTTGGTTTGGTTGGGCCTAATCAGTCTATCTCTAGTACGTCTACATCCAACATCTTCAACCCCCCCCCCCCCCCTCACACACACACACACACACACACGCACACATACACACGATACGCATGCACACAATGTTTTAGTTTAGTCTTGGACTTGTGCCTCATAACGAGGTAAAAGTTTAAGAGGTGTATACAAGAAAAGTTAAATGTGGTTAATTTATTCAAACACTTATCTTTTATTCAATTTGCAAAGAGTTGCATGATTTTCCCAGTGTTAAGCAAGTTATGTGTTGCTAACAGAAGTATGCAATAGTTTTGTTGGCCTGGTAAAACTTTAATGTGCTGTTCTAGATGTTTATTTGAACAATTACTGAATTATGTTGAAATTGTTCAGACGAAAAATGAAAACCAAAGGTAAAACATATACATGCCATAAACAAACTTGCAAGGACATAAAAGTATGAAGTCAGTATACCTAAACTCACTATCCTCTTTTCATAAAGTGCCAATAAAAACTAACACAGCTTTTAAGAAGTTGTCCTCCATGAGGGCTAAAAAGGTGAAGGGTGTGTAAAAATAGAGAAAAAGGAGTGTTAGTAAACCTTGTATTTATGTTTTAATAGATGTTGGAGAGTAGAGATGAAATGTGCATTAAGAAGACTGGGAAACATCATCAGTAAGCAGAGATATGCTGCATATTTTACAGCTGCTAGAGAGTGCAGTGAGTTTACAAGGGTGTAAGTGGTGAGAAGACATGGCAGAGGTGCCTTTGATTTCCTTCTAGGATATATGAAAAAAAGTTAACATTAAAGTGCAAAAATCAAATGAATAGAAAATGGGTTGAGAGAGGAGTAATGCTCAAGTTTTTCTTCCCCTTCTTGCTGCCATATTCCCATTAGTGTGAGTGGAGCTCCTCTGCACAGCTACTGCTCTCTTCAAGCTGACTTACCCCTCTTGAAACATTCAAGACTGGAGGGAAGGCTGGTGAAGAGGAAGATGGGAATAATGGAAGCAGAGGTGGGTGGTAATTAGAAACATTACAGTCTTTGTAGGGTTATCTGATCCCTCTTTTCTGCCTGTCTGGCTGTTCGTGTGACAAGTTGTATAAAGCAGATTTACCCTGGCAACCAATTAAAGAGCTTTTTTCCACTCTCTGATAAGAGGGCTATTAATATAATGGCGGTAGTTGGCACTTAACCAGCTTGAAAGTCTGTTGGTGACTTTTCGGTTTTTATCAACTCTACCCCAACCCACTCTAAGTTTTTTCTTACTAAAAGAAACAATAAGCTGATAGCATGAGAGGCTACACAACACTACTCATTAAATCAGCAAATAATTATTATTGAAAAGAAGCGAAGAGTTGACTTGTCTGTAAAATATTAAAACACATAATTTCAAACCACAACACATTCTTAAGACACTTATTTTTTTTAATCTCATCACTGGTCTGAGGCTCTTTCTGTGTGATTTTGGGAGGGATTTCCCTCCCTGCAGCAACAAATACTCTTTTCTTTTGAACACTTTGAAATATACAACTGTACAAATCTCTGCAAGTACATGCAAACATTTACTTACTGTAAAAATGCATTACTCATAATATTTCATCTGTTCAGGCTGGCTTTTGCGTGACCTTCGGTTGATTCTTCACTAACTTCTCATTCAGCTCTTTCTACCAATTTTGCCTTTCCCAGGACCCATTGATTACCTCTTTCTTATTCATCTTCTTTTTCCCTTTCCTCACATTTTTTAATCACAGTTATTATTTTTCCATTTTTTATGATATTTTAAAATTCTGCAGTTAATACATTTTATTTATTTTATTTTTTTTGCTCTTGTGAAGCACTTTGCAATTATTATCTTGAGAGGCACTATATAAAATATTGTTTCTTCTTCTATTTCCTTAAATATTCCAAAGCTGTTTTGATCGTACAGGTAAACGTTTCCCAGCTGTACACTGAAGTGAGAGATTTTCCTGCAAACGTGAACTGATAGCTGATAAAGCACATTCGTAGACAAAGAATGAACGGCCTGGTGAGCTTCTATGAAGTTATGAATGTTGTTGACTGAGCAGACATTCAGTCTCTTCATTCCATCAGTTAGACCAAAATCTCCTGTTCCAAATTGGATTTGTACTGTTTAGACTATTGTGAAAAAACAGATAATAGTCACATGTGCAGCAAAAAAATAAATAAATAAAAGGTAAATGGCCTGTATTTGTATTGCACTTTCTTAGGGTCCTACAACCCCCCAAGGTGCTTCACAACACAGTCATTCACACACACACATTCACACACTGGTAGGGATGAGCTACGACGTAGCCACAGCTGCCCTGGGGTGCACTGACAGAGGCGAGGCTGCCGAGCACAGGTGCCACCGGTCCCTCCGACCACCACCAGCAGGCAAGGCGGGTTAAGTGTCTTGCCCAGGGACACAACAGCAGAATTCTCTGGTTGGAGCCGGGATCGAACTTGCAACCTTCAGATTACTAGACAACCCGCTCTGTCTCCTGAGCTACTGCTGTCCCAAAATCTAATTTGATGTATCTCCTGCACATCGTACATTAAACATACTAATAAAACTGGCAAAGAGCTGCCGGCCATCATCAAATTACAATTGTTGACACTGCAGTACCAGCTCACAGGAGACAAGGCAAACCTCACACTCACTGATGGTAAACACTAGTTACGTCCCTCCTTCCTTTGCTATGAAACAAATTTCTTCTTCCTCAGTAAGTGAGGCAGCATCAGAGGTGACTGTAGAACCTCATCTGTGCTTGAACCGTTTTGATCCAGTTGAGCTTTCAGAGTTATCAAAAATATTAGCTTCATCTAAACCTTCAACTTGCATTTTGGATCCAATCCAAACCAAATTATTTAAAGATGCATTTCCTTTGGTTACTGCCCCCATTCTAGATATAATCAATCTATCTTAGTAAATGGATATGTACCACAGGATTTTAAGGCTGCTGTAATCAAACCTTCACTTAAGAAGCCTTCTCTGGATCCAGATGACCCAATGAATTATAGACCAATATCTAACCTTCCACTTTTATCCAAAGTCCTGGAGAAAATAGTGGCCATCCAAGTATGTGAGCATTTAAACACTAATGCTCTGTTTGAGGAATTTCAGTCTGGTTTTAGAGAGTATCACAGCACTGAAACTGCATTAGTGAGAGTTACAAATGATATTCTCATGGCCTCAGATAAGAATCTTGTGTCTGTTCTAGTCTTGTTAGATCTCAGTGCTGCCTTTGACACAGTTGATCACAATGTTCTTTTAGAAAGCCTTGAACATGTTGTAGGGATCAAAGGAACAGCGTTAGTCTGGTTTAAATCCTACCTGTCTGATAGATTTCATTTTGTAAATGTACATGACAAATCTTCTTCATACTCCAGGGTTACTTGCGGAGTACCACAGGGTTCAGTGCTTGGACCAATTCTTTTTACTATATATATATGCTCCCAATTGGTAAAATCATTAGACAGCATGGGATAAACTTCCACTGTTATGCTGACGATACTCAGTTATACTTATCCATTAACCCTGATGAACCTAATCGGTTGGGTAGATTACAGGCTTGTCTTGAGGACATAAAAAATTGGATGACTCTAAACTTTTTGCTTTTAAATCAAGACAAGACGGAAGTTCTCATCTTTGGACCAGAAATCCAGAAAAGGAAATTGCTTAGCCAATCGCCTGACCTGAATGGCATTACATTAATCTCCGAGAACAAAGTAAGGAACCTTGGTGTTAACTTCGACCAGGACATGTCATTCAAATCCCAGGTTAATCAGGTTTGTAGGATTTCCTTTTTCCACCTTCAGAATATTGCTAAGATTAGAAGCATACTTTCCAGGAGTGATGCTGAAAAACTAGTTCATGCATTTATTACATCAAGACTGGATTACTGTAATTCATTACTCTCAGGAAGTCCACAGAATGTAGTTAAAAGTCTTCAGCTTGTCCAAAATGCTGCAGCTAGAGTTCTGATGAGAATTAAAAAGAGAGATCATATCTCTCCTGTCTTAGCTTCCCTACATTGGCTACCTGTTAAATTCAGAATAGATTTTAAGATCCTTCTTCTCACATATAAAGCTCTTAATAATCAAGCTCCATCATACATCAGTGATCTGATTGTTCCATGTGTTCCTAACCGAGCACTTCGCTCTCAGACTGCAGGTCTACTGGTGGTTCCCAGAATATCTAAAATTAGGATGGGAGGCAGATCTTTTAGTTATCAGGCTCCTCTCCTGTGGAACCGGCTCCCAGCGTTAGTCCGTGAGGCAGATACTTTGTCTACTTTTAAGAATAGGCTTAAAACATTTTTATTTGATAGGGCCTATGGTTAAAATCTGATGTTAGACTAAATCTGGACAAGTGGGGGAGTACAGGGAGGTGGAGTGTAGAAGTGGATAAAGATGGCTCTCCCTTGCCCTGCCTCCAACATGCCTCCATCTAAAAAGGCTAGGTTATCAAGAGTTATCTCTGTAGTTATGCTGCTATAGGCTTAGACTGCTGGAGGATACACTGACCACTTTTCACACTCTACTACTTTCTTCTACTGTCTGCCTTTTAACTGTACTATTTTCTGCAATTTCAGCTGTTAACTTTATTTTCTCTGTAAGTGTTTTTCTCCCCAGAAGACGCTACAACAATGTTCTGCTGAGCTGTGGTGGCCTCATGGAGGGGGCCATCGACTAGCACACTGCTGCTAACCACTAAAACATTATCTCTCTCCTGATAATAACTTTTTGCTTTCCTTGACGTTTGATGTGCTAATACTAGTTTATCCATTTAACTATAGATCCACTAGGATGAATACAATAAAATTTATCCTTCACCAAATAGAATATTTACTAAGACATCACAATATAACTATAGAGACATTACTTGTCTTTGTGCGTGTGCACGTGTGTGTGTGTTTGTGTGTGTGTGTAATTTAAATATAACTTTTCCTTTTAAATAAATCTTACAATCAATTAGATAAAAATAATGTTGAAATTGATTTCTTTTGTCCATTAAATTTGACTTTCGATGGTAAAGGTAAAATGTTAATTTGATAAATGGAGCTCATCTGAAGAGAAAGGACAAAGCTGGTCATGATAGTGTTGAGTTTCAGTGTCACTCAGCTGATTTCCACTGGGAGTCTCCACTAAAACACCATCTCAGGTTTTAAGTCACCATTTACTCACAGGGTTCACTGCTGTTCAGGTAAACATGTCAAACAGCTTCTTCTTACGATGAAGAGTCAGCATGTCACGTCTGTTCCCCCTCTGCCTGCTTCTCCATTTATGCCACTATAAACTTGTTGCTGCGCCCATGCCTGTTATTGTTTATGCCCACCAGTGTGCATGCAAAGTTGCCGGGGAAGAGCAGACTCCAAGTAAGAGTGCCCCTTAGGAGGAAGGAGGAGGAGGAGAAAGACAGAGCTCAACAGCACATTTACAGATGAAAATTGTATGACACTAAATCTAGACAGACTTTTAGTGTCAGTCAGGATTACAGCAGCAGCCTGAGCACTCATGAATTTTTAAACTGGGCAAGAGATCCCTGGGTGCTTGGACCAAGAGCAGATAAGATGAGTGAAAAAAGAGTGTGTGAGAAGACGAATCAGGTTAGAGGTAAATAAATGAACAGATCAATACATGCAAAAGAAAATGAAATCAGTTGGCTTTAAAATGGAATTCCACCTTTGTTAAGGGGAAATCATGAGTTTTGGCTTCAAGATGTCAGTGTCTCTTTGCATCTGCTAAACTTTCAGTGGAAAAGCTCATTATGACAAGTCAAGGAACCCACGAGTGCCTGAGCCTACTGAGGGCTGAGGCTCACAAAGACACGGTCATTTTCTACAGATACTTGATGTGGTGCCATGACACTCAGTTCTGCATAGGTTTAAAGTGTTTTCAAGCTAAAGCATGACAAAATACCTTAAACTCTGATGGTATTAGAGGTTGTTTAGCACATTATAACATCTAATGTAAAAAAAAAAAAACGGCACGTTTGTAAAAAAATAAAAAAATAAAAAATCTCTTCACAAAGCAATATTTCCAATGACATTGTTAGAAAAGCATGTTGAAAAATCTAAGAATTTTACAGTAAACTGATCTTTTTAGGGCTGATTGTCAAACGTTCTCAAAATCCATCATTTCTGATTTACCACTTGAACCATTTCATTGAGTAACCTTTTGGATTTTTGATGTAAAACATTAACTTTGTCTCTGCAGTTTGTAAAGTAAAGCTGCCATAGAAATACAGAACTATCTAGGTTTTGAACACAAACACGACCACAGAACACTCATCCCTCCCTTCGGATATCTTCCCTGGATCTGTGTCCACCATAACCAGAAACCCACATTGCCTGAGTAAACAAGATGGAGCTAAACACAAATCGTCATTTTCTAGGTCCAAATGTCTTCTGTTGTCCGTGAATTTAAATACTGTTTTTCTGTTTCGAACTCTGGTAGTTTGTCCTAGCCTGGCCTGCCAGACTAGGACTGCATTGCGGTGTGTGACATACGCTGCTCAACACTGATTGGCTCCGTTACAGCTTAGCAGAACCCTGCCCTCCTCTCCCAATGATGGGACAGGAATTCGAGAAACGTGATTGGTAGCTAAGACTCGTGCTCTCATTGGTTCCACCCAAGTTCCTCCCACCCAAGCCAGAATTGAGACAAAATTATTTGTAACACTTTAGATTTGATGTTTGTACCTGTAGAATGAAATGTGTGTTTTGAGAGTTTTGATTTCAAACATGTACATTGATTTTTTTTTTATTTTGGAAGTCTGCTAGTTAAAAACCGACAGTTTCATGTTTCTGAATGAATGTTTGATGTTACAAGATGAGTAGTAAACGTACAAAATAAAAGGTTGATTTTACAAAATAAAAATACACGTACAAAATGAAAAATTTCTGTTACAAAACAAGAAATAAATGTACAAATTGAGAATTACAAGTTAGAAAACCAAAGTTACAAGTTACAAATCCAAAGTTACACGTCATGAAACATGTTCCAAGTTACAAAACTTGGTACAAGTAACATTGAATATTGTCCCAATTGTCATAAGAGCTCAAGCTGAAATGATCGCTGCACTGTGCAAACCTTTGTGGCGCTTTGCAGCGCATCGCAGCTGATGTGGTCGAGAGTGTAGGTTAACAAGGGTGCTGACTGGAAATGCTCGTCGTTTCACAGCGCTTCATGGAGCATCGTCGCGCTTCCGCATGTGGTGTGTTCTTGGTGTGAGTCGGGCTCGTTTCCAGCGAAAGTTGGACTCCTCCAAGACTGCACTTTTTCACCGATTCTGTTTATGACTTTTAAGGACAGGATTTCTAGACGCAGCCAGTGTGTTGAAGGGATCTGTGTTGGTGGCCTAAGGATCAGGTCTCTGCTTTTTGAAGATGATGTGGTCCTGTTGACTTCATCAGAACATGATCTCTGGCTCTCACTGCAGCAGTTCGCAGCCGAATGTGAAGCAGCTGAGATGAGAATCAGCTCCTCTAAATCCGAGACCATGGTCTTGAGTTGGAAAAGGGTAGAATGCCTTCTCCGGGTCAGTAACGAGGTCCTGCCCCAAGTTGAGGAGTTTAAGTATCTCAGGATCTTGTTAACGATTGAGGGAAAACGCAAGATCAACAGGCGTATTGGTGCTGCGTATGCAGTGATGCAGGTGTTGTACCAATCTGTCGTGGTTAACGGGAGAACTGAGCTGGAAGGCAAAGCTCTAGATTTACCGGTCAATCTAAGTTCCTACCCTCACCTATGGTCAAGAGCTTTGGGTAGTGACAGAAAGATTGATATCACAGATATAAATGGCATAAATGAGTTTTATCTACAGGGTGATTGGGCTCTTGCTTAGAGATAGGGTGAGAAGCTCGGTTATCCGGGAGGGGCTGGGAGTAGAAGCGCTGCTCCTCCACATCAAGAGGAGCCAGTTGAGGTGGCTCGGTTATCTAGTTTGGATGCCTCCTGGATGCCTTCCTGGTGAGGTTTTCTGGGCATGTCAAACTGGAGGGACTATGTCTCTCGGCTGGCCAGGGAACGCCTTGGGACTCCTCTGGAGGAGCTGGCCCAAGTGGCTGGAGAGAGGGAAGTCTGGGCCACTCGGCTTAGGCTACTGCCCCCGCAACCCGACTCTGGATCAGTGGCTGTAAATTGATGGATGGGTATCAAAATCTGATAAGTTAATCATTCATAGCTGCTAAAAGATGACAATAGTTCACATAAAATATAAATATAAAATTCTATCTTTTATTCTGTTATTTGGTAATGGTTTGACCATAAATGAGATAACACTGGGCTTTAGGAAGTTGTTCTAGGTTTTTATTTTCTTGTCAAACTAATAAGTCATGAACAAGACAGAATGGGTTTCGTGTATTGCTGTTTTATCCTCAAAATACTTAAAAAATAAATGTTTTCCTTTCTCTCTAAAATAATGAACACATTACATTTTTAGGATTTTCGAGTCAGCCCTGGCCTGACCGCATGGGTCAGTAAACATTGAGGTAAAAGAAGACATCAACAACGCCATAAAACAGCTAAACAAATATTGTGAGCAGCCGCTCTGCTCCTCACTGTCCTTTTGCTGTGGCGCTGGTCCAAAACCAGGTGAGATGACACCACCGTATCTGTCTCACTGTTGGAATGTCAGTGAGTGCACTGTTGACCCAGACGGAGCTGCCACTCAGTGTGTGTGTGTGTGTGTGAGAGAGAGAGAGAGAGAGATACAGCAGGGGTGGGATTTTGTTGGAGTTTGGCAGGCTTTAATCTCATGCTTCTCAGGAACCGTCTGCTGTTTCCTTGGTGGCGGAGGGACTCCAGCAGAGAGTCCAGCAGGTGCAGAGTCTGGTTTTGTGTTTCTACTGTCCCTTCTGTAGCGTTTTCTTTTTTTTTATTATTATTATTTATCCTGTTCTCTACACAAATTGCTCTTCATTAAGAGTTGTCTGTTTTCAGATCTTTCATATGAATTCCCTGTGTGTAGGAAATGTGCTACTAATATTAGAAAAACATCAGTTACAACTTTTTTATTAACAGCATTCACTGGGTTGGAACATGCCAGGATTTATTAGCTGCTAGATCCGTGTTTAGATATGTGCACCTGTTCCCTCACCACCTCACACCCACAACACTTTTGCTTTTCTTTTTTTCCTTTGCTTAACCTGCATAATTCTTTCCATTCCTTTTTTTATCTGCATCTGGATCTTTATATCTGCATGGCACAATTAGCTTTTCTTTCTACACTGCAGCAACACGCACACAACGTGTGCACGCAAGCACACACACACACACACACACACACACACACACACACACACACACACATAGAATCCATCTGCACAGTCACACACGATAAGTAGCCTAAGGCTGTTAAAACACTGTTGGGCTTCTTCTTCTTCTTTTTCTTCTTTTTCTTCTTCTTCTTCTTATTATTATTATTATTATTAATACTTTATAATTATCCGCATTAATATCTTTATATTAATACAGTTAAATTATGATCATTATTTTTAATATTGCTACAATTATTTATTAATATTAATCTTGCAAATGATAAGAATGATTATAATGAGACCCTTATTATTTAATCTATTATTTACTATCAGATTAATGTATGTGTTTAATTACTTATTTTATCTCATACGCAAGAAGGCGTCATATTCTAGCTACTCACACACACATCTATAGGTGCACTAAGTCTTTAGAGACATCCACAGAAGAAGAGTTACTGAGCAAATTACGTAAAGCTAAATTAGAACTTCATGGAATCATTGACAAAGAGACACCATTTTTAGCACATAGACTACGAATAGAAAACTTTGAACAAAGTAATAAATCGGGTAAATTTTTAGCTAACCAGTTAAAAATAAATTAAGAGAAAACTACCATATCTGCTGTTAAAGACTCAATCGGGAATATAGTTTATGGTCCCAAAAGAATAAACAACACTTTCAGAGACTTTTACCAAACGTTGTACTCACCACAGATAAACCCATTAGATAACGAGATCAATGAGTTCCTTGACAGGATAACACTTCCTAAATTATCAGACAGCCAAGTTACAGTCCTGGACTCGCCACTAACATCAGCTGAGCTCCAGGAAGCCCTTAAATCCATGCCTAATAGGAAAGCTCCAGGTCCAGACGGGTTTCCAGCAGAGATCTACAAAGAATTCTGGATCATTCTGGCTCCAACATTTTTCAGAATGGTGAGGGAAATCGAAGAGAGCGGCAGATTACAGCCAAACATGAATTCAGCCAAAATTAGTCTCTTGTTAAAACCAGGCAAAGACCCTGTATTTCCTACCAGCTATCGCCCAATTTCTCTTATTAATGTTGATCTCAAAATTATTTTTAAAGCCCTGGCAAAAAGATTAGAGAAGGTAACCCCCTTCATAATACACCCTGACAAAACTGGTTTTATTTAGGGTAGACAGTCATCCACAAAACCACGTAGATTACTTAATTTGATAGATTTCTCTTGCAGTAGAAACATAGAAACTAGTATATTATCTCTAGATGCAGAAAAGGCTTTTGATAGAGTTAACTGGAAGTTCTTATTTGCATCTTTACATAAATTTGGTTTTGGGAACTTCTTCATAAACTGGCTACAGACATTATACAATTCACCAACAGTATGTGTCAGGACGAACGACCAAATATCAGTTAGCGTCTGTTTTCAGAGGGGGACCAGGCAGGGATGCCCACTGGGGCAACTGAGGGTTGCTTTGCTCAGCATTGGACGGGGGGGGGGGGGGGGGGGGGGGGCTGTATATAAATATAGCTGTCTTATTGTGTGTGTGTGTGTGATGGTGAGCGTGTAAAATATAAAAAAGATACTCTTCACCAATTATTTCACACATTATATACTACACAAATAAGGTGGTGCTCATAATACAAATGTTAAAATGTAGGTTTGTGACTGTTTGCATTCTAAAGTGAAATATTAATTCTATATACCTGATGAATGGGGGGTCTTCTCCCCTATGGGGCCTTTGCTCCTCATGCCCCTGCAGACCTCGAACAGGACCCTGAACAGCTTGGAAGATAAAGATCTCATCAGCATACAGCAACATTTGCATGAAAATCACCATTTATTACACAAAGTTAAAGAGGCTGTGGTAGTCTCAGAGCAATTTGTGGAAAAACATAATAAAATTCACCATCTTTCTACAGCCAGCTTTTCCACAGGTAAAGGGTAAACCCATCCTCATTAAGTTCTCATTGAACAATATCAATAAAAATGCACACGTTTGAAGATTTAGCAAACAGAGAAGCTGAAGACAGATCACTTCTAATGGATGTCTTGAATAAACAAGTCAGCTGTTGATCTAACTGAGCTGCAGAAGCTGGTCAATAAATCTCTATCTTCCACCCCTGAGGAGAGAGTTGGCTTTTGACCCCCTGACCACAGAGCTTTGATAAGATCTGAAGAAGGGATGAGTGCTGGATGGAAGTGAGGGTTGGGTGGTATCCATTTTTTATAGCCTTAAACCTATTTCAGATTATAGTCTGGTGTACTTTTGTCTGGCTAGAGCTGTCTTTTTACTGGATCTGAATTAAGGTGCTTTAAAGGTGCCAGGACACATTCATATTTTTTATATCTAATTCATTGTGGAACAAAGTGACTAAAGTATCAACAGATATTTTTTAAACATGAACTCATTCACTGCCATTGACGACTGCAGTTGTCATTTTAAATCCAACCGTTCACTGCCAATTTGCACGTTTTCACTGCGTGGGCGTCGGAACGAGCCCCTGCACTGTGAGAACAAACATCCCAGCTCTAAAGCTGATCTTCATCCACGTACGTCACACGTCACGTGATCAGGAAGCAGAAAATCCGTGTGTTAGGATATCGTTTTGGGCCGCTGCTGTAAAAAAAGTGAGGAGCGTACCGGAAAAGCTTCTGCCGATCACAATTCGACAACGGATAATGAAAAAATGGATAAAGCTTGAAACGTGCGGATTCTTCCTGATGTAAGAGGTGAGACTCCTCTTTGTATTGGTTGTTTTGGCGTCGACACAATCCTAGCATGCACTAGGATGATGTCCTAACATTCTGTGACTCTTAAAAAAACAGTAAAAACGCTGAAGAACGCTGGCAGTGAAGGGCTTTACTGATCAGGAAACGGCTGACAGTGAATGAGTTAAGCTACAGCTTTAACATTGATCTCAGTGATTGTTGGGTTAGAAACTTGAATAATTTCATATTTTACACCACTCTGCAGCCCTCTACTGACCAAAAACTGCACTTGACAGTTTTGTGGAGCAGGTCGGTGTCCTAAGGATAGGGCGGGGCACGGGGGGGATCTGTCCGCCCCAGATTTAGATCGACCCTGATCCTTCCCCCGCACTAAGGCCAGAAAGAAAACAAAATTGGAGGTTAAGCGCTTGAAGCTCCTTTTTCCAATTACACTGAATGCAGCATGACGTAATCAAACACCGACTACAGAGGCGAAAAGTGCTTGCTGCTAGGATGCAGGATGAAGCGAAAAAGGCGAACAACAATTACTGCGTTTTTAAAAAAGACCAACAATGTAAGTAGGCTGGACCAATCTGTTTGTTTATGCATGTTGGTTATAGATTCAGTACATTTTTGTCAGTGTTGGGACTTACTCGTTATAAGCGCCAAAGCCTCATTGCTGACTTTATCAAGTCTCATCTACAAATATGATCCCTCATGAAGTTACTACGGTACACTAGAAGATAGTGGAGATGTGCAACCTTCAGGCTGAGCAAAGTTCTGGAGTTCTTAGAGCTTGAAAAACACCTCCCGCCGAGAGGCTCCCAGTCAGGGAGAGGAGGACATGCTCGCAACATTAAGAGAGCAAATATTAGATTAGGGTGACCATACGTCCTCTTTCCCCCAGACATGTCCACTTTCCACTCTCTGTCCGGGGCGTCCGGGGGTGGGTGGGTGGGTGGGGGGATTTCCTACATTGATCAAAATGTCTGGTTTTTCATCCAGGAGCAGGGATTGAGTTATGGGGCTAGATATCTTTCAGGGAAAGATCCAGTTTCTGCCTATAAATCAATCAATCAATCAACTTTTATTAACAGACTCAAGATCCAGAGACAATAAAAACAAACATAAGATAAAAAACTACACAAGAAAAGACAAAGAAACAAGGAAGTCAACATCAACACCTATACCAATAATGCCATAATTCAGACTGATAGCGTGTAGTACTACAGTCAACATTAACCAAGCACTTAATAATAACATTTTCACATTGATTAACTCAACAAATAAATGTAAACATCAAGTTCCTCAACATAGCATGGAATGCATTGATCCTAGAAGAGACAAACAAGCAACTTGCACTTTCCCAACAAGGCCTCTAGTAATATTCTCAGACAATCATTATATGCTACATTAAGACACCTAAGACTTGTTTGCTTATAGGAAGACCACAAATGAGCTGTGTATAATTGAGTACAGTGTACAAAAGAGTGTCTTTTTAACTGCATTAGTGCACATACTAAACCTACACACTAGCATATTAGCCTGTGCATACATTCTACGACATTGCCGATCAATATCATCATCATCATCATCATCATCATCATCATCATCATCAGCCAATTCATCATTAATAAAGTGCCCCAAAAATTTATATTTGTTTGTCACAGGCAAAACATTACCACATAATTCAAATTGGGGAAACCGTAACCCTTCATCTTCTTTTGTTCTACATGTCATGATGACACTCTTACTAGAATTGTAATTGATGTCAAAATCCACCCCATACTTTGAGCATGCAGTTCCTGTAATTCCACACTGCTAGGACTCAGGACGACAAGATCGTCAGCGTATATAAGATGGTTGACTAGGGTTGATCCAATCACACAACCAGTTCTGCAATTATTTAACTGCTGTGACAATTCATCCATGTACAAGTTGAAAAGCACCGGAGAGAGTACCCCGCCTTGCTTTACTCCATTAGTAGCACCAAAAGGAGCAGAAAATCTACTACCCCATCTCACCTGCATATCCTGATTAGCATACCAGTGGACTAGGATTCTCAGAATGTACTTAGGAACCCCTCGTTGTCGTATTTTAACAAACAGTTTCAGATAATTTACACGGTCAAAGGCTGTAGACGCATCAATAAAGGATAATAACAGAGGAGTTGCCTCTTTGAAACGTCCTAATTATTTCTTTTAAAGCAAATATGCACAAATCTGTGCTAAGCTTAGACTTGAACCCAAAGTGATTATCTGTAGAGTAGATAAAATCCGTTAGCCTACTTAGTAGCACTTTTTCCATAACCTTGGATACAATGCTTGCCAATGCAACAGGCCTATAGTTGTACATGCTACCTGCTCTACCTGCTTTGTCTTTTATGACAGGGACCAGAATAATAGACATAAGTGCATCAGGCAGAATAAGTAAATAAATAGAGGTAATAACCAAAAGTTAGCATATTTCAGATGTTCTGTGTATATTTCAACTAGTCCACAAGATTTACTATCTGGAAGCTCAATCACTGCTTGACGCACCTCACAAGCCGTAACACTAATGGACTCAGTGCTGTTTATCACTGTTACATTAATTTGTTCACTACAAATGCAATTAAATAGAGCATCATAATGCTGTTTCCAATCCAGACATACCTTCAGCACAGCGAGGCAAAACAGTTTTGTTTCTATTAAGAACTCGTATCTCTTTCCAAAAATCCAAGACATTTTTTGATGGCAGTTTCCCAGCCAAGGACTTGCTCTTCTTAATGAACCTAATGGTATACTTATATCTAGCATGTGTAAGCTTTTTTTTTTCCATATAGGAGACCTTGTCTGGGTCTACCCGCTTGGGCCCATTCCCTTGTTGCTACTTGGGCCTGCTCATGGAATCCAGCGACATACATGTTCCACCCAGGCAACTTAATATTAGAGCTGCCAACCACTTTATGAAGTGGTTTACTGCTTTCAATAAGAGCTCTGATTATTCGATCATAAAATGTGCAGATGTCCACTTATGTTTCATATTTGCACAATTTGGATCAGTACACCTAATAGCCTCATTGGGTAAAACAACCTTTCTCAATAATTCTTCTGTTTTTATAGAGTATGACCTCAACTCCCTTTTTGTAACATTAGATCAGTTCAAATTGCTTTGACACACTCCTTCATTACCTACAAACGCCTCGGACAGACGCTCAACTTTGACTGACAATGAAATCGGGATATGATCACTGACAGCCAGGTTATACAGAATATTCATTTAACTAAGAGACCCATGAGCATCTGATGAGCTAAAACAATGATCTAGCCATGAAGTAGAATGCCAGGCTTCACTAATATACAGGTGCTGGCCAGTAAATTAGAATATCATCAAAAGGTTGAAAATATTTCAGTAATTCCATTCAAAACGTGAAACTTGTACATTATATTCATGCAATGCACACAGACCAATGTATTTCCGATGTTTATTACGTTTAATTTTGATATTTATAGGTGACAACCAATGAAAACATCAAATCTGGTATCTCAGAAAATTAGAATATTCTAAAGGCCAATGAAAAAATGTTTGTTTCTCTAATGTTGGCCAACTGAAAAGAATGAACATGAAAAGAATGTGCATGTATAGCACTCAATACTTAGTCGGGGCTCCTTTTGCCTCAATAACTGCAGTAATGCGGCGTGGCATGGACTCGATCAGTCTGTGGCACTGCTCAGGTGTTATGAGAGCCCAGGTTGCTCTGATAGTCGTCTTCAGCTCCTCTGCATTGTTGGGTCTAGCGTATTGCATCCTCCGCTTCACAATACCCCATAGATTTTCTATGGGGTTAAGGTCAGGCGAGTTTGCTGGCCAATCAAGGACAGGGATACCATGGTCCTTGAACCAGGTGCTGGTGGTTTTGGCACTGTGTGCAGGTGCCAAGTCCTGTTGAAAGGTGAAGTCTGCATCCCCATAAAGTTGGTCAGCAGCAGGAAGCATGAAGTGCTCTAAAACTTCCTGGTAGACGGCTGCATTGACCCTGGACCTCAGGAAACAGAGTGGGCCAACACCGGCAGATGACATGGCACCCCACACCATCACTGACGGTGGAAACTTTACACTGGACCTCATGCAACGTGGATTCTGTGCTTCTCCGCTCTTCCTCCAGACTCTGGGTCCTTGATTTCCAAAGGAAATGCAGAACTTGCTTTCATCAGAAAACATAACTTTGGACCACTCAGCATCAGTCCAGTCCTTTTTGTCCTTGGCCCAGGCGAGACGCTTCTTGCGCTGTTTCTTGTTCAAGAGTGGCTTGACACACGGAATGCGACACCTGAATCCCATGTCTTTCATGAGTCTCCTCGTGGTGGTTCTTGAAGCGCTGACTCCAGCTGCAGTCCACTCTTTGTGGATCTCCCCCACATTTTTGAATGGGTTTGTCGTCACAATTCTCTGCAGGGTGCGGTTATCCCTAGAGCTTGTACACTTTTTTCTACCACATTTTTTCCGTCCCTTCGCCTGTCTGTTAATGTGCTTGGACACAGAGCTCTGCGAACAGCCAGCTTCTTTAGCAATCACCTTTTGTGTCTTGCCCTCCTTGTGCAAGGTGTCAATGATTGTCTTTTGGACAGCTGTTAAGTCAGAAGTCTTCCCCATGATTGTGGTGCCTTCAAAACAAGACTGAGGGACCTTTTAAAGGCCTTTGCAGGTGTTTTGAGTAAATCAGCTGATTAGAGTGGCAGCAGGTGTCTTCTATATTCAGCCTTTTCAGAATATTCTAATTTTTTGAGATACCAAATTTGGAGTTTTCATTAGTTGTCACTTATGAATATCAAATTTAAATGTAATGAACATTGGAAATACATTGGTCTGTGTGCATTGCATGAATATAATGTACAAGTTTCACGTTTTGAATGGAATTACTGAAATATTTTCAACCTTTTGATGATATTCTAATTTACTGGCCAGCATCTGTATGTATAACTGTCATGCTGCCGCATGAGCTTACTTGGCATAATGTATTTGTGCTCTAAACAAAACTGACTCAGATGTTTCCCAAATTTGGAATTCACATTACAGATATCGGCATTCATATCTCCCACAACATATATACTAGTAAAATTGCAACTTTCCATAAAAGAGTTTAAAAATGCAAGCTTATTAAGATAATCTCCTTCGTTCTGTCAGCATTCATAAGGTAAATGTACACATAAGACCAGAAAATCCTTATTTCCAAAGGACAAATATATTTCAAAACACCAGTCTACTCCCATTCTAATAATTTTGACGCAATTATCCAAAGTTTTTTTTCCACAGTATTGCGACACCCCCAGGTATCTTCCCTCTATCAATACTGCTGGAAAAATCTGTAGTAGATTCACCCGACCCAAAAAAGAAACGATCATAAGCGTTCAGCTTTGAGAGGTCTTAATGCACTAAAAATTTCTCTTGCAAACAGAGAATATCACAGTCAATGAAAAGGCAATCAATGACCAGTCTATGAGCTTTATCTCCATCACTGTTTCTGAGCCGAAGCCCGCGGCAGTTATAAGGCAGAACTCGTAAGTCCACATGTTATCATTTCCCACCGCAGCAGCTCCATTGTTGCCCTTTGTATTATTCAGCTCAGTTCTGTCATGCCCAAATCTCCTGGGCTCAAAATATCGCAGAACAAAAGCCCCTTCAGGCCAGAGATCCGGATTGCACATCTCCTTCACATCATTGCATTCAGCAGAAACTTTAGAGGAACTGAAATGTTTATAAACAGTTTTGATCCTTTTACAGCTAATGTCTCGGCCAAGCATTTCTTTCAGATACATAGATAAAGTCAATTCGTCGACATCGGGTGAGAATCTGGAAGTGAAAACACTCACTAGCTTGGTTGTAACCATTCTAATGTTTCCCACTACTTCCGTTCCAACAACAGAGTTAGTCCCAGGTCTCTTCACTTTTCCAGGATCTGCAGGGCGCTGTCGGGAAACTTCGGCCTCGGCTGCTGCTGGGCGAGATCTACTCTTGCCAGCAACCAGACTCCACACTGGAGACCGTGGCCTACCCAAATTCAACTTTGTTGCAGATTCCACCAGTTCAGGATCACTGTTCAACTGCATGTCCTCAGTTGACACAAGAAGATCCAGGCCTCACACTTTTTCCTCCATGGTCACGTGAGACCTCCATAGTAGCAGCAACAACCTTATTAATTACATTAGCCGGTTCCCTTACAGGACTTTGTTCAGCAGCCTTGGTAGCTTCTGTAGCCAGATCAGCTGCAGCTTTTTGTTCCAAAGCGCTCACCTGGTCACATATTTCCACTGCAATTGTCTTTAGATCTTGGCTGACATCATTCTGACTTTTTACTACATCCTTAAGGGTTGCTACTTCAGTGCTCAGCTGCTGTATTCTCCTTAATAGACAAGATACATCCAAGCTGCTAAATGTCACCGGTGGCAGGTCCTCCAGGTTATAAGACACGAACCTTGGGACATTATTTCCACACTCATTCAGCACTTTGAGACAAATGTTTAAATTGTTTACATCTTTCTGAGCGCCTTTATGTTGAATATTTCGCTGTGTGGTAGAACAGAGATCAAACAAGGTCTTTTTGGAGGCCTCAATCCACTCTGAATCAAAGGTGCTAGTTGCCAGTAGCGCAATCTCCTCTTGGCTCATAATCTTCATTTTGGTGAAAAGGAAGCTCAATAGTTCATCCTCAACGACCACTTTACCCTCAGGAGTCTGGTAGATCTCAGGTTTCAGCCGAGAGCGCTTGCAGGTAGCCGTCAGGGCAGAGGCAGCGTCAGCGATCTTGCAAAACTCCATCTATTTTACAATATTTATCGATTCTCAGCGTAGCGGGATTCTGTTGAGCGGAGAGGAATCAGAGCGCTGATCGTTGGTGCACCCGCTGCATCCGGCGCACGATACATTCTTAAGGTGGCACAACAAAACATTATTATTAACCCATGATCGTTCATATCTGTTTATATCCTCTGGTATTCTGTCTTTTAATCGTTCCTGACGTGCTCCACTCATCACCTGTGCTACGGTGTAGGGATGAGCGAGTACACCACTATCTGTATCTGTATCTGTTCAACCAACTAAATTATCTGTATCTGTATCTGTACTCGGAATGGGCGTGGCATAACCCGGAAGTGGGCGTGATTTTACCGAAAGTGGGCTTGGTTTACATCAATATATTATTTTAAGTCTGAAATTGATATGGATTGATCAGAAGTTGCTATGTGTATTGTTTATTTGAAAACTATTTACAGAGCAACCTCAGACTTGAGATTAAATATTTTTGATCACAAAAGTAAAGGAACTATTTCAGAACAACTGTTTCAATAAAATCTGAACATTAATATTTAAGTGCATGGATTAATACATCTGAACTCATGCAGTAGGAACTAGGAAATATGAAATGCTAGAACCAGAAAGGGTGTTGTGCCCTTTACTTGCTTTATCTTGTTAGCTGTAATGCTAGTGGTTAGCAGTTCCAGTTCACTGATTGTCAGTAAAAAGCACAAGATGAAGAAAAAAGTGTTTTCTGTTGGCATCATGTCAGAGCCTGGATGTAAAAGTAAGACAGTAATGTCTTTAGAGGTGAAGCAAAGAGCTAAAACCAGAGTTAACTTTGGCGTGGTCTAGACTAGTTTTGGAGAGCTAAAGGAGGCTACAGAACCATATGGTGCCCTGGCTTTGTTGCTACTCGTCTTGTAAGTAATAATGCTTTTGTCCAACAATGTGGATCTTTTCACTTTGTAGTTTATTTTAGTATTGGTTAGCTCATGGTAGTGTTAGCTCATTGTTAGCACTGCAGCAGGGTTGTTTACTGCAGTGGTTTTTCCACTTTCAGCCAGCAGGATGGAGAAGAAGGAAACTGATCACTGTTACTTTGAAATTAAAAAAGCTTAAACAAAAATGCTGGACACTTCTTTGACACAAGTAGTTTAATTCAGAAATACACCTGCCAGTGTTTTTAGTGAAGGAGGATGAAAATCTGTTATTTGCCTCCACAGATGGTTTGTTGGAGCATCACACCATCAATTCCAACCAAACAAGCATGATGCGTTTTTGAGGGCTTTCTTCTGGGATTCTGTTTGCAATTCGTGGCCAGCAGTCACAGCCCAGTGGGATACTAGCCGAAGCAAAGCCTATATCTGAAAAACGGTTGGGGAAATTCTTCTGGCTTTAGTTAGATGCTTTCTTTCACTTCAATAAATATGTGAATAAATAAATAAAACAGCATCGGGGAAAGGAGAGAAGAGGATGTTTATTTTTTGAAGTGTCCCTTGATCAAGGTGCCAGAGTTTATGACAGGGTGCAAGAGAGTGGCCCTAGACGGGGAAAGAAATGGGAGAGAGGTGAAGAACAAGCTGGTTGACAGTCCCGGAGCTTTTCCATCACTTTACAGTCTTGTATAGAGTTAGCAGAGCTGAGCAGCCCCCTGTGGAGCTGCTCCACTGACAGGACCTGGGAGAGGCGTTGTCAGGCCTTTAAACACAGCAAGAAAAGGCATTAGTGGGTGAGGACAGCTGTGGTGACAGTGCACTCCAAGACAGGAGGTGATGGGAGCTCTTCCCTCAGGACTCTGACAGGTGGAGGTAAAAAGCATGTGAGGCTTGGGAAATTACACAAACATTACAAATAACCAAGAGAGAAAAAACTGTGAGGTTCTCTCGAGTAAAGCATACAAGACGTCACTCAGTATGACTGTGCAAAGTCGTGGAGGGAATTCGGTGTGAGATTCTAGGATGATCCCAGACAGGACAGAGTGAGACATAAGAAATGTGCTGCAGCCCCATAATCGAGTGGAGGAATGAAAGGGAATTCACCAGGAAATGCATGCTTAGGGGGAGGAAAGGGAACCTGAGACAGAGGCAAAAAAGAAAATGTTAACAATGGAACATAAAAATTAAATACACATGCTTGTTAGTTCTCAAAAATAACAATTTTCCATTGTTTTGTGATGATTTATTTTCCCATTTTGAGCAAACTTCCTTTGCGCTGGTAAGAAAATCTAGGTTAGCCATCATATATGCTTTCCTGGACCAGCCACTGAACCTAAAAATCATCAAGCTTTACCAGGTCCACATGAACTGAAACAAAATACAATATAGAAACACTCCTTTCAAACTGTGTTATAAAATCTTCAATTCCAGATGATAAAGACCAAAAGCATAAATGGTTCCTACAACTATCAAGGCAGGGATTTAAAAACAAACACAGTGAAACAGAATTGAAAAAAAAAAAAACCCTGAAAAACATGAAAAAGCACCTTCAATGAATGAATGAGGGACAAAGCATCAAAACTAAACTACCACAAAATCTGTTTTCTGTACAGCCACCTTGTTTTCTGGAAGATTGTAACACTGAAAGACAAATTCAGACTAATGGTAGCTCCAGGTTCTCCAGAAGAGGTCACTTAGGTCAGGTCAGCATCAATCACTGAGGGGTGGCCGCACAGATCGGGTCCCACTCTTAGACTCTTACAATAGGCCCACAAAGGGCTGTGGTCAGCCTCCTCTGTCCTGTAGGCATGGGGGAGTGGGGTCAGGGAATCCTGAAAGAAAAGTGGCCAGCAGTGACCTCCTGTTTATTGGTCAGCAGGATAAAGGACAGTGATCAGTGATGTTGGGGGTTGTGGGAATGGATCGGGTGGTTGGGGCGATCATGGTCAGGATGGATTTATAGACAATGGAAAAAGGAACATTTTAAGTTTGTATGATTTCCCTTTAGACAAATACAAATACACTTGGAGCATCAATATCTGCTAGTGGCTTTCCCATAAACTCACATCAGTTTTATATTATATAAAACTATTTTATGTAGCTGCAAAAACAGAAAAACAGTTTGTGGTTCCAGTTAAATGTTGGTTTCCTGCGAACTGTTATTCATTGAGCATATGATCAGGCCACAACCTTCAAACCTGAAACATTTCTAAGTTTTTGGTGCTTTTGGGTTCTATAGATTAACTTTAATCTGGAAAATCTGATCGACTGCTCTGGGCTGTCTCCCAAACTCCTGATGGGAATATCGGCTGATTTTTAATTCGTGCTGCTGCTATTTCACCTCTCCAGTGTTTGAGCTCTCATAAAGGATAAAACACCTGAACCCCTTTGTGCTCCACTCTCTGGGGCCTATAGACACATTGTTCCAAGTCCAGCCTGTCATGGTGTCCTCTTAATTCTCTGACAATACAAGAAACACCTAAACAGAAAAAAAATTTAAAAAGTGAAAATTTCAAACTTTACATCTTCCATGGGTAATTGTGTTATTTTTATTTATTTATTTATTTTTTCAATAAAACTATTTGACTATATTAAAATGCTACTATGTATGTATGATGTAATTATTCTCAGTAAAGTAGTTTGAAAATAATAGAGAAATTACTTATTTCAGAAAATGTACTGAGCTGATTGAAAAGATAAAGCAAAAATATAAAATTCAGATCTATTGCCTGGCTATGCAGTTATTGAAGTGGACAGGATAATTTCATTTCACTTTGCTCACCAGTTAGCAACTCAGCTCAAATTGAAATCTTTGACTTCTTTTAAATGGAAAAACTCCAAACTGCTGAGTTAGATTATGATTGCCCAGATATTTTAGTAGCATTTATCTTTTGTTACATTTCTAATAGACGAACATTTCAGCTGTCAATCCCCCCCACGGGTATCATCAAACACAACTCTGACAGCAGCTAAATTTAAATAAAGTAGAAATAGAAAATCTGTGGAAAATGATGCCCTTCTTTTAACTCTGTATTTGTTTCCATGCATTTATTTCCATTACATGATCGTTTGAATTACGTCTTCGATACCAAATTATTGACAGTCATCAAAACCATTGAGCACATTATTCTGGACAAATTATTACCAAATAATTGGTGTAATTTTCATTTCTTCTGCATGTTTCAGATTTTCCACCAAGGACCTTATTCATCTTCATGAGGAATACATTTTTAGATTTATTGGTGCGCTGATGGATTGATCTTACGATTAATTTGCTCTTTACCAGATGTCTGGTTGCTTCATGGCTTTTAGCTAGACTTCAGAATCATTCATTGTGTTCTGAACATTTGTGAGCTTGTTTAAAAGGAAATGGATGAAACTAAGTTTGGTTCCGAGGTCCAAACCTCTGTTTACCTCTGGTAAAGATGCCAGGTTTAGTTCTAGAGGTTGCTACTGTACAGCCAGTGGAAGATGTCATCTTTCAGCCCCTACAGCTGCAAAAAGCATCTACAAAGGAGCCATATGTGGCCACTGTGCTAAATAAGCAGACTTGCATACTAAAACGACTGTGTTCATTCAGGCAGCAAGTTAAAAATACTGCATTGAGCCCTGAGTTCAGCAGAAGTTCAGTTAAGAAGCTGTCTTCAGCTCGGAGGATCAAGACTTGTCTAAAATTCCTCTACGACTTACTTTGATGTACAACCGACTTATCTGCATTCAGACCAGCCAAGGCAAATTGTTTACCGCTTGCTAAAATTCTCTGCAAGGCTCCAAACTTTAAGAGAAAGTGCGGCACGCTGAAATATTTATATAGACCCTGCCGTTACTGCTGCATGAGCAGATCCTTCAAGATGAGATGTAGTTAATTTGAGCAGAAAATACACGGCTTATTAATATGTGTATACTGCAATGAATTTTTCAGCGCTCCTCTCGGTTGTGTCTGGCACGGGGGACAGGTGATGTAAGCCCAACAGGATCACGGAATGGCTGAGTAAATGCAGAAATCTTCCCTCTGCCTGAGTAACCAGTTCCTCTTCTGCACTACGTTGACATTTAACAGACTCTGGGTTTTCTGTAAAGCCTGAGCTTATCTGTGGGGCATCTCACTGGCAGAAGGCATTTGATTTGGCTAATGTAAAACATACCAGCAGAGCCAAGAGCCCTCCCCAGTGAGATTAGGAAACCTCACATATGCCTCCTAATCCTCTTGATTTAAAGGCCAGTTAAAGCATTTCCTATTAACCAGGTTCCAATTCCAGTCTGGTAAAAACCTTATTTTCTTTCACACTTCACTAAAGGTTGTGTTCTATAAAGAGCGGAATGACACCACATGCCTGGCTTTAATTTACTACATTGAAATTCAATTACAGTGGTCCCTCGCTGTAGCGAGGTTCATCTTTCGTGACCTTGCAGATTCACGGATATTTTCTTGTGCAATTTAGCACACTTATTTTTTTTTTACAGCGCATTGCGTTCTGCATCCAAGGGTACAAAGGTTTGAACTTTGAGAGAAATGTGTGAAAATGTTGACGTCAGTCTGAGAAAAGTTTATAAAGTGTGTAGTGAGGTGTTTAACAGCCGTAAAACATTGTGTGGGTGCGCTGGGGCAAGCACGTCTGCGGAGGAGAGACGAGTGGCTGTGCTACGGCTAGAGCACAGTAGTAAACAGCGACTCTACAATGTGACAATGAGAGCCTCAAACGCTGGAATGAGTGTGTGCAAATAAAACTGTTCACCTGTGCTGGAAATAAAATGGGTGAGAAACAGACATTCTGGTGTGTTTTCATGTTTGTGTGTGACCCCATCTGCGTATGCTACAAAACATCTAGAATAATAAGTAAAAAAAAACGAAGCTGACTATTTCTCGGATTTTGCCTATTGTGGGTTATTTTTAGAATGTCACTGCCGCGATTAATGAGGCACCACTGCTCATGACAATTTGTCAAAACAGCTAGCAACATTACTTTTTGCCAATATGATAAAAGGGTTTCAGCAAAAATGAAATGAAATGTGTAGAAGACAGAAGCAAGACCTGCCATGTTGTCTGGTTTAGAGACAGTGTCCATGGGAAGGCAGGAGACAAACCTGGAGGTGGCAGTGCTCAAGATGTTGAGGTTTTCTTTGGGAGTGACGAGGATGGACAGGATCAGGAATGAATCCATCAGTCCGACAGCTGAACCTGGCTTTCCACTGGATGCGTAACTTCTGCAAAACCTAGTATGTATTTATTACATCAAGACTGGATTACTGTAATTCATTACTCTCAAAGTCCACAGAATGTAGTTAAAAGTCTTCAGCTTATCCAAAATGCTGCAGCTAGAGTTCTGATGAGAATTAAAATGAGAGATCAGATCTCTCCTGTCTTAGCTTCAGAATAGTTTTTAATATTCTCCTTCTCTCTTAACAATCAAGCTCCATCATACATCAGTGACCTGATTGTTCCATTTGTTCCTTACCGAGCACTTTGCTGTCAGACTGCAGGTTTGCTGGTGGTTCCCAGAATATCTAAAAATAGGATGGGAGGCAGATCTTTTAGTTATCAGGCTCCTCTCTGTTTGATTCAACTCCCAGCCTTAGTCCGTGAGGCAGACACTTTGTCTACTTTTAAGACTAGACTTAAAACAGTTTTATTTGATAGGGCCTATGGTTAAACTCTGATGTTAGCCTGGATCTGGACAAGTAGAGGGAGGTGGAGTGTACAGTCGGTAAAAACGACTCTCCCTCGCCCTGCCTCCAACATGCCTCCATCTAAAAGGCTAGGTTATCCAGAGTTATCCCTGTAGTTATGCTGCTATAGGCTTAGACTGCTGGAGGACATACTGACCATTGTCCACACTTTAATGCTGTTAACTTTATTTTCTCTCTAAGTGTTTTTCTCCCCAGAAGAAGCTACAATGATGTTCTGCTGAGCTGTGGTGCCCTCATGGAGGGGGACATCGTCTTGAACACTGCTGTAAACCATTTAATCATTCTCCCTCTCCTGATAATAACACTTTACCTTCCTTGACATTGAATTAGCTACTACTAGTTTACCCAGTGAATTATAGATTCACTAGGATAAATACAAAAAATTTAGCTCTCACCAAATACAATATTTACTAAGAAATCACAATGTAACCATAGAAACACTACTTGGTGTGTGTGCGCTCTGCCTTCTTGATCCCCAGTGAGTCATGGCGGATGGCTTCTTATACTGAGCCAGGATCCTCTGGAGGTTTCTTCCTGTTAAAAGGGAGTTTTCCTCTCCACTGTCACTGCATGCTTGCTTAGTATGGTGGCTTTCTGTCATGAGCTGAACTAAGAAGACCTGTGAAGACGTCAAACACAGTAAAAATAGATTTGAAAAAGTCTTTATTTGCAGCAGAGTTACCAGGAGGGCGAGGCTGGAGACAGAGTCGGGGACAGGCAAAGGTCAAAATGGCAGGCAGCGTGCAGGGCAGGGGTCAGGAGAAAAAACAAGGTCCGGAGGCAGAAATCAGGCAGGGTGAATCGCTGGAGAATTTACTGGCAGGGCTGTAAATAATCTGGCAATGACTGGGTAGCTGAATGGATCTTTTCTAGCAGGGGAAGCAGGTGTGTGAGATGAGCTGAGGAGTCAGGAGCAGGTGAAGTGGATGAAGCTGATTACAGGAACATGTGAGATTAATGGAGTTGATGGTGGTTGCCAGGGAAACAGGGCTTGTCTGGAGCTTGGTGAGGGGACCAGGTGAGCTGAATGAAGGCTGAAAAATGAGAGTCATGACACTTTCAAGCAGATCACAGAATACCTCTCACAAAACCCTTACCCTTACCCTTACCCTTACCAATCTGGGTTCAAAAAGGACCACTCCACTGAAACTGCTCTGTTAGCAGTGATGGAATCCTTAAAAGAAGCTAGAGCGACTGCCAAATCCTCAGTGCTTATCCTGCTCGACTTATCGGCTGCATTTGACACTGTCAACCATGGCTTCCTTTTGTCCACACTCTCTAGCATGGGCATCACAGAGAAAGCACACGTCTGGTTTGATTCGTACCTCACAGGATGATCATTCAGTGTATCTTGGCTTGGACAATCCTCTACCGTGCACCATCTTGCCACAGGAGTCCCCCAGGGCTCTGTACTAGGACCATTTCTCTTTGCCATATACACCACTTTACTGGGTGAGATCATTCGATCACATGGCTTCTCCTACCACTGCTATGCAGACGACACCTAGCTCTATCTGTCATTTCCACCGGACGACCACACTGTCTCTGCATGAATATCAAACTGTCTCTCTGACATATCAAAATGGATGAAATCCCACCATCTCCAACTCAACCTCTCTAAAACTGAACTACTTGTCATCCCAGCAAAACCATCCATACAGCACAATATCAATCCAAAATGACTTCCTATCTCTGGCTCCTTCAAAGGCAGTTCAAAATCTGGGTGTTGTGATTGATGAACACCTGACCTTTAAAGATCATGTTGCCTCTGTTGCTCGTTCATGCCGCTTTGTGCTGTATAACATACGAAAGATCAGACCATACCTAACACAACATGCCACCCAGCTCCTGGTGCAATCTACTGTCATCTCCCGCCTCGATTACTGCAATGCCCTTCTAGCTGGTCTTCCAGGCTGTACTGTGAGACCTCTTCAAATGGTCCAGAACACAGCGGCGCATGTGGTCTTCAATCAGCCAAAAAGAGAACACGTCACCCCTCTGTTCATTGAGCTCCACTGGCTACAGCTAGCAGCATGGATCAAATTCAAATTGCTAACACTAGCATACACAGTCCGAGATGGTACGGCTCCCATCTACCTGAATCCTCTTGCAAAGGCTTACGCCTCGGCCCGGCCGCTCTGGTCATCACAGGATCGTCGGCTAGCAGTGCCTACACCACGCTCAGGACAATCCAGACTCTTCTCATGCATCTTTCCACAAATGTGGAATGACCTTCCAAGCACTACCAGAACAGGGGCTTCCTTTTCAATTTTCAAGAAACTCCTGAAGACCCTGCTCTTCAGAGAGCATCTTCTAAACTAGCACCCTCCCTGCACCCATCCCCCCTCTCTACTGTCCACTCCTTGTTCCCTTCACTCCATGATTGATGTCAAGTTGTTGTTATTGTTGTTGTTAGCCTCAAGGGCAACATGCCGATTACCACTTGTAAGTCTCTTTGGTCAAAAGTGTCTGCTAAATACATAAACATAAACAAATACTTAAACATTGTATGAGGATTGCAATTTGCTAGGTTCCTTATATAGGAAGCTTTTTTCTGATTGGCTTAATGAATTGACCTGTATTGGAATGTTTATTATGTGAAGTGATGCTTGTCATGATTTGGCGCTATATATAGATAAACTTGAATTGAATTGAATTGAATTGAACTGAACTTATATCATCATCACTGCCTGTAACTCCCTCTGGGGTATAGACAACTCACTCTCCAGATCCTGTGACAATCTCTCTGTCAGACTCCATGTGTGACCTGTTCTTCTCAAGTCTGCCTCTAGTCTAAGTGGATTTCTCAGTCACCCCCTCCTCCTACCTTGTGAGTTCCAGGTAAGGGCACCCCCGGTGATACTACATCTGGGTTTGCGACGTGTACAGCTGATCCATCACCAGTATCTGGAGAATCTCCCAGCTCCACTATCTGCTGTTTTGTTTGTTGCCATCTTGCCTTTTTGGTTTTATTAGTCAAGTGAGACTTGGTTCATCTGTTGTGAAGCAGTTATAGGCTAGTCTAAAACGAGCCATTATGTTACACATCACTTACACGTCCAGTGGAAAGCTGGGAGAAGTGTAAATCTGGCAATAAGACTCTACGCTTCTGGGACATGTCCCATTCACATAATGGCGGCTAAATGCTGCATATTATGCTTTGGGGAGATCATGCGGTGCTTATGTGTCCAGTGAACTGTGGGAAAGCGGATTTGATTCCATTTTTTACACACTACGCTTTTAAAATGCAGCAAGCTCAGTATTTCAGATTGAGCCAGACAACTACTTTTTTAAAGGTAACCAACAAGGTGTGTACAATAGACTTAAAGTGGATTCATGCAGACATTTGTTTTCTTTAATTTGACCAAAGTCCTATTTTTATATTGTATTGTTTGCCACTTACATTTAATGATGCCTTTACTGAATTTTCAATAATATAAACATACAACTTCATCAATAAGTTGCTTTAATTAGTGTCTGCATCATTAATGTTGGCTTTTGACTTTTTACTGATAAATGAGTTTTTGTGGACATTTTGAAAATTGATGCAAATCTAGATATTAAACATAAATGTAAACAAAAAAAAACATGTGAAAGCTGCATTAATGGATTTATTCTAGGCTAGAAACTAACCTTCTCATTGAAATGACAAAAATACAATGTAAACATTAAAAGCGTTTATTTCACACACATTTTTTTATCAAGACGTTCAAGATTTTTACTATTAATTCAGGACTTAACCATACAATCAGCTATCCTTTTTTTTTTTTACATTTCAGATTAATTCTGACAGAAATATGAAATTCCAACCAGAAGTGCTGGTAAATTTGCATCCTTTTTTTTCCTTTTTGCTGCAAATAGCCAAATATTTCTATGTAAACAAACAGGTAATGTATGGTGGTGTAAAGGTTTCTAAAGTAGGACTTGCATGAGCTACAGCATGTTAACTCACGTTTTGTTAAAGGGGGATAAAACAATTTGTAACTGGCCCCTCTCAGACTAACCACTAGTGCATTTGATCACTGTGGAGGTAAGGACGGTCTGAAGGAAGCAAAGGTGGATCAGCAGCTTAAGCTACGTTTAGCCACGCAGCACAATCTGTGAACCAGCAGAAACCTGAAAGCTCTCCTACAGAACTATGAATCCACATTAGTCTCACATTCAGTTTTATCAGTGGTAACAAGGATTCTGAGTTAAATATTTCATACAAGACCCAGAAAGTAAGCATAAATACTATATAATCAGGATTTACTTAGCATTTTGGGACTTATGTAAGGAAGCAGCACAGACTTTACTGATCTTTCTAATCCTTCAGTCTGCCCTTTAATGAACCCTTCAAAGTCTGTATTTTCCAGCCTCTTGAACTATAAATCCAGGCTTTAAGATAAACAGAATAAAATTCCACTTTACCAACCAAAAAGCATTTTTTAACTGCTGATTGAGTCATATTACGTTTTCTGTTTCATACACGTCGCCCTTCTCTTCATGGCCTCTTAAATGCAGTTTTCAGTCATCAACAGCACTTTGTTCTTCTTTTCTCTTCTCTCCTCCTCCTCATCATCTCCTTCTCGTGTCGTTTGAAACTTAATCTTGGGTGCAGTTGTCATCCCCTTTTCTTGGTGATTACTACAAGCCTCTGTCTCCTGTCTGGAGACCCCATCAAGTGGACCCCCGTCTGTGTACCTCTCCAGCTCCAGACACTTACCTCAGCTCCCCTGACTAGGCTGATTAGACCCCTGCTGAAGGAAGTGGGGGTGTGGGGCTTATGGAGGCAGGTTATCACCGCAGAGATGCTGTAGTATGGAAAGCAAAGTGTCTGTGGACCTGTGGATTCAGAAAGATTAGAAACAGATTGTGTCTTTTCTGACTTGTGCTGGCTGCATGGTGTTCATTCCATCTAATGCCCAAGTACTGTTTAATTTGCTCTTTTAATTCATCGTACAAAAAAAAAATTCCGACAGGCCTGTGTCTGGTGCTGGAGTAAACAAACAACCGTAAGTCAATTAGAGTCACCTGAGATGGAGATAAATGATAAATATGTTGTAAATAAAAACGTCATGCATCAATCCTTGTTTGTCCGTGTGATCTTCCTGAGATTTATCACGTGTTAGGTCATTTACCATTATACCTTTTGTTCAGTAGAATATCTGAAAGGGCAGGATTGAATCACCAGGGAGACTTCATATTGACTTGTGTCTTCTGAGGAGAACCAATCCTGGGTCAAATGACAGCAGCATGGTGCTGTAGGTCCAAAAGACATCGGTACTGCCACGTGTGAGTGTGATGGTTCTGCCACAAGTAGATAAAGGGTGACAGGTTTCTTAGATTTCCTCTGAGATCCCTAAAATGTGGGCCAACTTGGTGGATAAAATGGTTTTGAGGGGAAATATTCCACGGACTTGGTATAAATATGGCAAATTTGTTGCTGTAGTATGGACTTGTGAAGTTGTTAATAAGTAAACTACATAGTTCAGTGACCTCTGAAGCATTATACTGCACATGCATTTTTTCCTAATGTGACACATCTGCAAGTAGATTGCTGGTTATTATAAAAACATCACAAATGTGTTCCACTGTTTTTAAAAGCTTATTTTAAGTTTGGCACTTGAACTGTTTGAATAAAAAGTGGCCGATAACTGAGTTCACTTAGGGTTTGTGGAAGGAAGCGAAAACTGATGATTACCTTTTTTGTGTGAAGTACCTAATTTTTCAGAAGAAATCCAATAATTCAGTTCATCTGATACTTTTAAAATAGCTGTTATCTTCCCTGGAAAATAAGACTAAATATGAAAGCAATGACACATATTTGATCCACATCAGGAACATAAAGGGGAAATTACTGGATGGTACAGAGAGTGAAAAATGTAACAAAATGTCATCCTACAGCAAGTATTTACTTTATGAAAGGAGTTCATACTTGTGCTTTGGGGGTTTGTGCATATTAAAGTTTGTCCATCATTCATGCTAGTAGTACTAAGTTTAATTATTACACAGACAGCACCTGTTAACAACAGTACAACTGTAACATGCCAATGAGCCACTGAAAGAAAAACAACTAGGTTTAGAGATCAACCGGTATGGCTTTTCCTTTTGCTGATAACGATATGTGCTGCTGATTTTTTGGGCCGATTTTCACAGCTAACATCTAGATGTTTTCTTTCTTATCTGCATGTTAAAATCTCCCTAACAACAAATGATGCACAGCGTTTCTGAAGCTGAATCAGTTTTTCAACACTGAATTTAACCAACTCTTGAATCTTAATTCTGTGCTGTTCAGCCAACGTTAATCAATCAAATCAATAAACTGAACAAATTACTTATTCAAAACTGAGAAACAAGAATAAATACATTTGACAAAAATGTTTAGAATTTTCTTATTAAGCAGAGGTTGTTCAGAAACGTAAATATATATTCAAATAAAATTTGACAGCAGCACCAGGCTGCCTGTGGATGTGCCCGAGTTTAAATGGGCTCTACTAGAGGTAAACTGGCCAATGGGATACATTATCTAAATAGTAAATATTGCCCCAATACATACTAATTGTTTGTGATTAAAATATTGTCTTTGCCTGCTGTTCTTGTCCCGTCGGTCTATCTAGGGCAGGGCTATTCAATTCTGGGCCTCGAGGGCCGGCGTCCAGCACGTTTTAGTGGTTTCTCTGCTCCAACACACTTGATTCAGTGGTTTAATCACCTGTGCAACAGCTCAACAGGCTCTGCAGAAGCCTGTTAATCACTTGCTGACTGAAATCAGGTGTGTCGAAACAGGGTCAAAACCAAAACATGCTGGATACCGGCCCTCGAGGCACAGACTTGAAAAGCCCTGATCTAGAGCATCTCCCTCCATTTTCCTCTGGATTTTTTTCTTCATGTTCAATCATGGATCATGTCAGCTGGTCTCTAAATACAAGTGATCCAATCTTCTCTACCTGAAGAATGGCTAAGGGAGAACCTTTCTGCCCTGACAGAACGCACTCAGCTCAAATTGTGAAGGATTCCTGGAACAAGTGGAAGATCATGTGTCATTCGCTGCTGCCCGTGGAGAACGTAGACAATATTTATACAATTGGACTCATGTTATTTGGATTTCTGCTGTTTGAAGGGGGTGGATTCCTGGTGTATTGAAAATTTCATAAGCTGTCGGGAGCAAACTCCATTGCGATGCATCAGTCCACAACGGGGAAGTCTCAGCTGCAGAGCGGCATCTCCGCCTTGCTCTCCGCTGGACTTCAGAGATCACAAAATCCCTTGAGACTTCAAAGTTTACAGTTTGTTCATGCCATCTCCCATGAAACCAAAAAGGAGACACAAGGAGATCACATTAGATATCATTGTTTGATATCTTATATAATATTATGCCTCTCTACAGCTAGGATTAAAGAAAACACACCGTTGCACTTCTCGAAAGATGCTGAGATTAAATAAGCACTTAGGTCACATGTATTGACGTAATATACATTGATGTGAAATTGCACTGATGCCACAGTCTTTTATTTTGAAAGTTACTGGTTGTTTTACACTGAAACCGTGTGTGATATCCTGTCTAGTCCTATGTTAACTGCGGAAACTGACGTGTCCCAGAAGTGACTCATGGCAGCAATAGAACCCAATCCTATCTTTATCATGACTTGCTGCTTCTGAGACAAGTCTGAAATGTTCTGCATCACAACCAGTTTGGATCAGCCCTTTAGACCAGTCAATCGTGGTCCTGGAGGGCCGGTATCCAGCATGTTTTAGTTTTAACTCTGTTTCAACCCATCCGATTTCAATCACCAGGTAATTAACAGGCTTCTGCAGAGCTTAATGAGCTGCGGCACCAAGTGTTTTACAGAGAAATGATTCAAACGTGCTGATACCGGCCCTCCAGGACCAAGATTGAGAACTACTGCTATAGACTATAATGGATTCTTTTTGAAGCAGCAACATTCCGCTGCCGTTCGCGACGCTGATGCCTCCTGTGTGGAGCCTGCTTGAGACAGTTGAGACAAATGCAACAAGCTCTAGCCTGTACCAGAATGATTTCTGCTATCTGACTCTGGCTCCCCATGTTGGCCTGAAGTCCAAACGTCTCAAACTCCCCTGGATGTTTATGGATGCTCTGTCTGGGCCTCTCGGATCAGCTCTCCTTGAGGTCGTATTGTTGCATCTTAGGCGACGGACACTGAAATTGAACTGAGAGTTTACCGACTTGCTTACTTACTGACGCACACATGCATGCACATTCAAGCAACAATTTATATGCACACGCTACTTGATCTCAACGTGATCACACCTCCCCTGAACCTCCTTCCTGTTCGGGAGCAGCGGGGCTGTAGAGTTTGGCTAATCGGCTGCAACCTCACTCTGTTGAGTGGGAGGACACCCCCTCCCCCCCTATACCTTCTAATATGTTGTGGATGTCTGAAATATGTGCTTTTATGTACTGGAGTGTTTTTTTTTATTTGTACTGCCAATAAGGAGCAGAGCTGAGAGACACCCTCAACTCTTTTCCTATCATGTGGGAGTGCCATGAAGTTGCTCCTCCCACAGTCTGCCTGATCCTGTTTATGTCTGTGTTGTTGTGTGTGTGCTCTGGACAAATTGTGCTGAAATGTAACTTCAGTGTACCGGGATGCTTGTTCAATGACAATGAAGTCTTCTTCTTCATCTTCCATGTTTGCACCAGTGATGTGGTGTTTTCTGCAAACTTCTGTGTTTCATTGACTTTCTATGAAGAAACATCCTGTAAGTTGTTCTTTGACATCACGCAGAGAGCTTAGCTATGTTACTGCAAATGTAATGTAAAGTAACTGGTAGGGTAAAGTCTGAAAATAATCAGCTGCTGTTATTTGAAAGCCTTTCTAGACACTCGCACACTTAAACGAAAAGTAAAACCCCTCACATAACTTTTTACTTTCTATGAAAACATGAGCTTGTATCTGCACATGCCGGTTTGAGATATGTAAGATGAAAAGACATGTCTGTCATGACTAAAGTTCTTGACTGAACACACTACTTGCTCCTTTCCCCTGAAGGAATCCTGCTTGGATACAAAGGGGCAGATCTGGGAACCTGGGGAATCCCAGTTGTTGTTTAGCAGGTTGTGTCCAGAGGGTTTCCTCAGGTGATTTGAAAAACTATCACACCTGGCAAAATATAAACATAAACCAGACGTTATGAGAAAACATCAATGAAAATGAGTTGTTTGCATTTTTTAAGTTTGGAATGTTTAACATGTTGGTTGGCAACACACCATCTGATCTAATTCAGCATCAGATTGCTCTGCATGCACATCTCCTTTAGTTAATTAGAAACTTCACTGCATGGACGACTCCCTGCAGACACATTAAATGCTTCTCTCTGAAACCATTAATCAAATGAGCAGGTTTAGAGCCAGATATGATAAAACTCCATTCATCCTGCCCTCTAGAGCTGCTACCTTCCAACAGTACATAGTTTCACTAGCCTTTTTGAACCCCCCTCGCCCCGTTGCCCTTCTCAGCAAATCGGATGGTAGTTGGCACACTGAGAAGGCTTAATACAAGATAAATGTTTTCGTTTCTAAACATCTGCTTTATTTTTGTCAGGCAGTGAGTCTCATCAATCATGCGTCTCAAGTAACTTATTGGCTCATCCTGAGGGAAATTCCCACATTTTAAATGAAATTGCATCGTTCTTCTAGGTGAATGAGGTCATTTTTCAAATATACCTCTTTTATATTGCCTTCCCATCACCTGATTGCCTTATCTGGTTTTCAGCACCACTGAGCCAACTTTTAGAAAGTCAGACCCTCTTTGACTAATTAGAGCAGTTCGGAAAATAAACATCAATGTAGGAAGATTTAGTGTTTCCACTAGGTGGATTTGTTGATCCTGTTGATCCCTTTTAAAAGAGGCCTAATAATTTAGTGTTTATTATTAGACCTCCTTTAAAAGTGATTTATAAGCTCAGCAGGCAATTTCAGTCTTCAGTTTGCGAGTAAACATCTTCCTGAACAGCTGTGCTGGTGATGTTCCAGCGTCCCAAATGTCCGTATGCTTTAAGGAATTCTCCTAAATGGCCTTTTGTTAAACATCTACAAACGTTCATCAGGATATTAGAAGAAAGGCTTAAATAAAAAATATTATTTTAAAGGGATTTTTTAAGCCATTTTAAAGTTTGTTGTGCTAAGTTTGACTCCTATTATCATACTCTGCAGGCCCGTTCCCATTATTGTAACTTTCGGGTAACTTTACCAAACCATCGCGGAATGCATGTGTCTACATTTCACCATTTTTCGGGCCAGTTCAGAGACCAACTGAGTACCTGAACTGGGGTACGCACTTGGCAAAACTTTTGTAAAAATTGAAGAGTTGCTGGTGAAGCAGAATAGAAGAGAGAGAAAACTAGCAGCGTTGATGCTGCCTTAAAATCGTTGTTTCTCAACTTCCAAAGCTGAAAAATGAGGCCAAAATCCTCCTACAACACCATTCACTGCATTTTGTGGTCTCCTACAGGGCATTGTAAAAACGGAGCTTCTTTTGGTCAATGAATGCAGCCACTCTCCATGCCCCTGAATTGATCATTATGGCGTAATTTGACAAAATGTTTTTGATATTGTTAAAGGTCAATTTTACTCATATTTTGAATACATTTGAAGTTGTCTCTAACACGAATGATTGTCTTGTAAGTTGTTCTCTTGACAGTATTCAGGTTTGAAGGATTTCAGATGAACCACTAAAAGTTTAGGAGGATTGAGCTGTTAGGCTGCATTTAAGCTAGCATTTATCTCTGCAGTCCGGAAGAATCTGTCCTTGAACCTATGTACGATGAGTAAGATAAGCATTTTTAAAAAATGTTTTTACGTTTTTGTATTTTTACTTAAACACTTTAAAAAGTAGAAAATTCCCAAAGTGTCACTCTTCCGCTGCCTGGAAGTGTCAGTGAAGGGCACACAAAGTGTTTTTTTTTTTTTTTTGTCACAGCGGGGCTCTGGGTCTATCCATCACCCCTGTCAGTGGCCAAACTGAACCCTCGCATGAGTTACCACAGACACATCTGTAAAGAATATGCCATGAAATTGTGAGGGGGGCATCTGCCCCTTCACAACTCCTTTTCTGCCTTCCACTGGGGACCCCCGTCAGTTGGGCAGTGATATCCAGAAGGCTGCCTTTTCTTTTTATTATTATTTTCATATTTTTGTCAACTAGTGAGCACTAGCATGTAGAGAAGACTGAATCACACTCACATTTTTGTTCTAAGCATGTCTTGTTCTTGACACAAACTTAAATTGTTTTATTATGAAAGAAAAACAAAGTAACAAGACTGTTGTTAAAATATATATTGTCCACCACAGAAACTTTCTTTGTCATACATTTAGCGTCATTCTCCAGGAATTCATCTCCCTAATTATTGTGTTGTTATAATTATTTTGATTGTTATAATATGACAACTTGTGGTCTTTTCCTCATTTATTTCCTGTAGCATGTGTTTCTCCTGTAGCCATTTCACCATCAATTTCAAAAAATGTGACACGAACTTGGCAAAAAGCTCTCTTTAACCCTTTCTTTCCTCGTTATTTTAATCTGTCTCAGATCCATAATAAAGATGGGTCCTCCCTCTGAGCAGGATGTTCATCTTTGTCTTGGCTAGATTGTTGGGCTCCTGCTAATAATTGATGTCCTAATGGGAAGAAGTAATTAAATAATGGTAGCAGGTAATGAATTTTGCACATCTCACGACTTTTCTCTCTGAGCTCAGAAATCCTGAGGCTAGAGTCGCCAATTACGTGCTGCACAACTCTCCAAACCAATGGGGAGGGAAAAATAAGTAGTAAACAACTGCAAGGCATTAATGACTGCCTGTCCATCTGCATGTTTGATCCAGAGATGGAACAAAAAGAGACTGAAATGATAAAACCCTCCTGTTATGTTGGATCCGATTGGAACATTCTTGCCATTTTACACCACCTAGTCCATACTGTTCAGGAGGCTCAGGAAAAGCAATCTTGTCTTGCTGCCAGCGCAGTGCAGGGTATGATGCAAGCGCAACCCCTGCAGTGACTGAATTCCCACTTGTCCCTGTATGTGGATGTTGGAATATTTAACTTCATACTTAAAAAGGTTAGGCATTTTTATTTTTCCTTCTTAAATAGTCTGTGTTTCAGCTGGAACTCAGGAGATCTCTAGCGTGCATGCCCCCCGAGGTCAGGTGTCTCACCTCTTGGGTTTTTGGCTCCCCCCTAACCCAACTCTTTCTGTTCTGGAGCACAGAGAGGCATGTGCGGCTGTGTAACAGGATCAACACTCCCTGGCCAACCTAAACAGTGGGGAAAACCCAAATCCAAATTGACTGTCTGAACAGATAATTCAAATCCTCAAGCCTTATTTGCTTTTGTACCCAATCAGTGAGCTACTGTTACAAAACTTTGTGGAGGGATTTCCACCTTGTAGTTTGAACTGTGCGTGTGTGTTTTACTTTTATCTGAAGCGGGTGCACCAGGGATATTATTAATTTGATTAAATCAGAATTACGGTACAACGTCAGGCTGTGGAAATGTTTGAAAATGGAACACACAATTTGGCAGAAAACATTAATGTTTTAACCATACTGAAAATGTCAAAGTTGATGGGTTTCAATTTTTAATGGTGCTGAATAAGCTCCTTTGCAGAATATAGCTGTTTATAAATGGTGCTTTCAGATCTCTTCCCAGGAGCAGTCAGCTGGTAGAACTCCGGGTCAGAACCAAGCAGGGTGACGCTGCTTTAGCTATCAGGGAATGGAGGATGCTGTGGCATGTCTCCTCCACCCTCTTCTGCAACATCTTGAGCTAAATGGCACCTTCTGAATGCATCCTCTTCATCAATTTTAGCTCAGCCTTCAGTACTCTACAACAGGGGTCTTCAACTTTTTTTGGCCCGTGAGCTACTTTTACACAATGAAAGTACTGAATTTTAAAGAACATTTAATGCTCTTTAAACGGCATTTAATATAAATCAGAATCAGATTCTGAATTGTTGTTATGGTTATTTTTCCAAACAATGCAATTAAAAACTTCTCATAAAATGAATAAAGTTGAAAATACTGAAAACACAAAATTCTAAATAGTTTAAACTGAAATAAAAAATGTAAAACAGAATTAACATTGGTTTCATTCCTAAATGAGACAATCAGCTGAAACTGTTGAGGGAAATTTGTTGAAACTAAAGCCCTGTCCACACGTAGCCGGGGATCTGCCAAAACGTAGATATTTTTCTACGTTTTGGCCTGTCATCCACACGAAAACTGAGTTTTTTCACACAAAAACGGATCTTTTTAAAAACTCCGGCCAAAGTGAAGATCTGTGTTTTCTCCGTTTTGGGTGTCTGCGTGTGGACAGACAAAACCGGAGTTTTAAGGTCCGCAACGTCACTTTCCGCGACAAAAAAATGCTGACATCACGTGTGCGACCTGTGTTTACACTAGCCGACAGCATGGATGCCCTCAGAGCTGCGCTCGCTTTATCAATTGTCCAAGCGCTTTTTGCTTGTTTGTTTTTGCAAGCGGAATTACTGCTCCTTGCGGAAGACCACAGACGAAGGACGAGGTTAAGAACGGGGGAAGTACTGCCGCCTACAGGTCTGGCATGTCCTTAACAACGTATTTATCCGGGTACGTGTGGACAGTTTTTTTTTTAAAACGAGGTGGTGTCGATGCAAGTTTTTGGAGGGGCGGATATTCATTTTCAAAAAGACCCGGCTACGTGTGGACTAGGCCTAAATCCCAGGAGAAGTCCAGAGTTTAAAGCCTGTGTTCATCATGTGTTCAAAATCAAACAAACTATCAGCGCAGATAGGACTTTATTGTCGCCCAAATTATGTTACCGAAGATGTTTTTCTGAAACAAGGTCTGTATGACAAACATCACCCTTTCTTCTTTAGAATTGCGTCTTCATCCACCTGCAGCTGCAGCTGCTGAGATCAGAAACAGGGGTCCAAGCTGCAACCTTAGCATTCAATCCACACATTTCCAGTAGAACATGTTTGCCAAAAGATTTGTGCAAAGATTGGATTTTTATTTTATTTCCACTAAATGCTAATTTTAGATTCGATATTATGAAAAATGGGGAAGGCTTAACATCAAATTTAAAAGCTGTCCCTCGTTAATTACAAGTCAGACAGGATGACTCGCTGGCTGCTTCCAAGCAAGCAACTTTCAAGTGTGTCATGAGCTACTGGTAGCACGCTTGCGACATGTTGGAGACACCTGCTCTACAACAACACCAACTGATCAAGAAGCTCCAAAACGTCTCTTACTGTTATACACCAGCATTATCCTTGTCTGCTGTCGCCTCATTACGTCAATATGCTATCCGTCACCAATGGGAACTAGCTAACCAAGGTTACCAACACTGCATCCGAAATCATCGGCCTGCCCTCACAAATCTCTCCCACATTTTTTTTGCCCATCAGCCAAGGCCAACATTAGAAACCTAGGAGTTATTTTTGATCCGGTTTTAATTTTAGACTCACACGTCAAAACCATCTCCCGCTCTTGTTTCTTTCAACTGAGAAACATTTCAAAAGTCCGTAAACTGGTTTCTACTGCAGATGTGGAAAAAATCACCCATGCCTTTGTGTCATCACGCTTAGACTATTGTAACGCTGTTTTTACTGGTCTCAGCAAAACCTCCCTCTCACGTCTTCAAGCCATCCAAAATGCAGCAGCCAGACTCCTAACCAAATCCAGCAGACGAGCTCACATCACTCCAGTTTTACAGTCCCTCCACTGACTCCCGGTAGAATATAGAATTCAGTTTAAAGTTTTAGTCCTGACCTATAGAGCTCTTAACAACCAGGCTCCAAGCTACCTATCTGAGCTTTTATCCCCACACACCACCTCTCAGAACCTTAGATCCACATCTGAAAACCTCCTGGCTGTTCCTCGAACCAGACTGAAAACCAAAGGGGACAGGGCCTTTTAGACTATTGCACCCAGACTTTGGAACAGTCTACCTTCTAATCTCCATCTCTCTAACACTGTAGAGGTCATTAAAAATCATCTAAAAACTCACCTTTTCCTCCAGGCATTCCCTCCCTAAATGTTTCAAAAAGATGGCTTTGTTCGGGTTCACACCTTCACTTTGTTTATACTCATGATTTTATTTTCTACGTTTATCACTGCTATTGTTTTTCTGATGTTTTTATTGGTTAGAGGTATTTGCCCTGATCATTATCATGTTGTACAGTGCTTTGTGATTTATATCTGTGAAAGGCGCTATATAAATAAACTTTTACTTTACTTTACTTACTTTACATAAACAGTAAAGCCATCACACGTATGGCATAGACCATCAACAGAGACCCAGACCACCCTCTCCACAACCATTTCTGCCTGCTGCCCTCTGGCCGAAGATACAGGACTCTGAGGTGGAAGCGGACATACTTCAGCAAAAGTGTTGTCCATTCTGCCGTTGCTGCTCTTAACAGTTTAACACTGTAATCATCCTCCACACCACTTTGTATGTGCTGTCATGTTCGCTATGTACATTTGTCCGTGTTATTTGTATTTATTTGTTCTGACAGTGTGAAAAAGAATTTCCTCTAGGGGACAATAGCAGTCTGTCTGTCTGTCTATCTCTCTATCGTCTGTCTGTCCATCTCTCTATCATGCTGCACACTGATGGAACCATCTTTCTTATGAACTCAAATGTGCCCCAACTCTAGTACCGTTTAAAACAAAACTGAAAACTTTAATGTATTCATCAGCCTGTGAATAAATGGTTCTTATGCTGCACCTTCTGCACTGTAACTGCTTACTTTTTGACATAGTCTTTTTTCTGAAATGTATTTGTGTATTTTAATCGTGCAGTCACAAGACTGTGGCACAGGAGTCAAGTGCTCGCCCCGTTATCGGAAGGTTGCAGGTTCGAGCCCCACTCAGACTGTCACTGTCGTTGTGTCTTTGGGAAAGACACTTACTGCAGACACGTAGCTCATCCCCACCAGTGTATGAATGTGTGTGTGAATGGGTGAATGATAGCCTGGCAAGCCAGACTGAATAAATGTATTATTTAGTCTGGCCATGCTCCATTGACGGCTCTCGGTTGTGGGGCGGGTTCTACCGTTGTCTTTCAAATGATCTCCGCATTCCACTGGACAATGAATGTGACATACTCTTGTTTCACTCTGTTGCATCATCCCACCCACCAGGCATATAGAGTGCCCTGATTGGCCCACAAAGCGGATAAAGCTCTGTGATTTGTTCACTAAGCAGATAGAGTACTATGATTGGCCCTTCATTATGGACCATTCACAGCTCTTTATGTGTTTGAAACCCCTCTAGAGAGCTGTGATTGGCCAGCCAGAGTCCTGGTAGGAGCTGCTGATGTTCCAATGGAGCGTGCCTAGACCATTCTTTGCAAAGCAAGAATTTGGTCTAGTTCACTAGGCTAGGTGAATGACTCATTATGTTGTAAAGTGCCTTGGGGGGTTCCAGGACTCTAGAAGGTGCTATATCAAATACAGGCCTCACTGATGGAAAGCACATTGAATTGCCTCTGTGTCTGAAATGTGCCATACAAATAAAGATGCTTTCTCTTTCTTTGTTTTGCCATTTAATTGCAATTACAAAAATAAGATTTTCATCTTCTGGAAAAATGGAGAAGAGTGGTACAGTACATACATGTTCTTCTTATGGATGTATAGGATTATGACTTCTCTGCTAAATTTTAAATATGTTTTGATTTACTGTTAGTACTAACTCAAATAGCACTGGAGAGTTGGATTTGGACAAATGGTTAATTTGCGGGATTCAATGTGAACGTTTGGAGCTGTTTTTAGATGGCAGCAGAACATTTTGGGCTTTCATTGACTCAGATTAGCCATCTGCTTTAAAGGATTTAAACATCTTCTCTAAAGAGCAACTGTTCAGGAAAGTAAAACTGGTAAAATTGTAAATTTTTATAATTCATACAGAAGCGCACTGAAAACTTGCTAGAACATCCTTTGCTAGACAGGAGGACATGACCATAAGATGATTGTCTCTTTTGTTCTGAGGTTTTATTTTAATGCTGAAAATCTGAACCTGCTCTCCAAAGGAGATATTTACAAACCTAAAGGGCCTGGACCAACAGCGTGCCTTCAAAAAGTCAGAAAGAAGTTTAAAAGAACGTCCACACAGCCCTTCATGACCCATTGTGTCACAGTTCGCTCCTCTCACCCCAGATCTCTGAGCCCTCCACCCTGCTGCTGGAGTAACAGCAGTCTACTTGTTACCACTGTTCTGTCTGCACCTGTCAGTTAAATTCCCAGGGGTGTCAAAGTTTGTGCAGCCTCTCCCTCATCAAAGCGCTGCCCTCTTCTGTCACCCCATACATCATTCTGATGCCCTTTTCTCCACCTCCACCATGGGTCCTCACACCTTCTCACTGACTGACACAGGGAATCCTGGGGGGGGGGGGGGGGGGGGGGGGGTCTATCCTAGCAAACCAACAAGGACCCTCAAATATTTTCATGCTTTCAAATAGTCTTTTTTTTCAAAGCTTTTTCTTTTTCAGGTAGGCCTTTTTTTAAGGTCCTGTAACATTGTCTTTCTTTAGTTTTGTCCTGTGAGCTTGTTGTAAAAATGCCATTGCATGCCACCGCTTTCTTTCTTTTTTCATGGAACAAAAACACAAACCATAAAAATGTTTTTTACTGGTAGTCTGTAAGTAAAACATGGTCACTGGTCGGATGCATTTAAGAAACCTGGCAGCCATTGTGATAAACAACAGAGGCTGGGATGCAGAGAAAAGAATCAAAACAGTCATAGTAAGTTTAAACACGTGCAATGTGAACCACAACACTCTTAGTAGCTCCTACAAACCTGGCAGAGAGTGTGTTGGGTTCAGAGTTTACAGTGGGAAATACCAAAGGCAGTCATTTCTGTCTGCAGCTCTGAAATGTAAAAATATCTATTTATATTTTATTTGATCTAAAGAGTTTGACATGTATTTAAAACGTATACGCACCTGTGCAGTTTGTACAGAAAAGGGTCTGGATCTGTATTACAAACAGTAAAATGTGTAAACCAGCAGGACACTTAATTATGATCTGTTTTGTCCTCCGTACCGCCACTCAGGTTTGTGTGGTTTCCTTTAAACCGCAGAGTGGAAATGTGATCGGCAGCAAAATAAACACAGGTTGAAATGGCAGCAGATTGCTTTATGCTTGACTTCGTTTTATGTTTAGTGGCATGCTGAAATGCCACGATTACATATGACGGAGTTGAGCAACGATCTCTGTGCGTGCTCACATGTCACTTTCATCTGTTTGCCATCTTTAATGCAAAGGATCATGGGAAGAAGTGACGACTTTGGGAGTCTGTTTAGGTTATTTGGAGGAGCTGCAGGAATGAGGCTGTTTGTGTGATAATAGTTTGACTTTTAGGCGACAATGGGAGTCATTCAAAACATCAGAATGTTTAGGTGATGATTTAGTTTAAGGGGGAAATGATCTAAACCGGTAATTTCCTCCAGCAACAAAAACAGCAAACAAAGATTTGTGATAGCCAACACACTACCACAGGCATATCACTGTTGGTATGATGTTTTTTGTAGTGTTACTAAATAGTATTTTGGGTTAAGTAAATAGCTTTAAGAGCTATTTATATTATTAACACCACTTGTGACCAATAAGCGGTGATACTCTGTTTAACTAGAATATCACCTGCTTGGTCTTATTGTTTTAATCAGAAGATTCTGGGATTCTTTTATTCATTAAGGGATTGTACACTTCATTTGATTCAAGAAACAGTCAGGTTTATAAATGTAAGAATTTATTTTCAAACTATTAAAACTTGTGTGTTTTCAGCCACACGTCTGGGTTATTTTAATATTGGGTATCCACTAGGGTGCAAAACTGTTACACCTGCTCTAATATGTGTTTTCTGGCCAGCATAGGATGTTCTGTTCAGAAATGTTGGTCATTACCTGCGTTGCAGGTTCAAATCCCGGCAGCAGTGGTATTTCTGCGTGGAGTTGACATGTTCCTTACCTGCATGCATGGGTTTCCTGCCTAGCGCATCCCGGTTAGGTTAAACTGTAAGTCTCTTTGGATAAAAGCTAAATGAATAAACATAATAAACATACTATTGTCTTATGGGTACAGACTCTGCTGTAGACTCAGCTGCTTCCTCTACTGATGGTATCATCATTCAGCAAGGCACACACCCTTCTCCGAGTGAAGTCAGCCACCGGATTTTTGGGAAAATCCGCTCTCCCCTCTGCATATAGATCTAATTTAAATTCAGTTTTTCTTTGATACAAGAGCTTTCAGCCTTTTCCTGGAAACCAAAAACAACATACAGTTCATATTTTATGAATCTGCTCTCCATGTTTACCTTTGCTCATCTGCTGAGTCGACACTCCTGCAAAAATCACTTTTGCCCTGAAGACTCACAAATGGCTAATGAACCCTCCCAGAACCCAATCCCAAATAGTAACTTGAGGGATCCAATCAGTGTTGGGACACATGTAAACAGAGTTATAAAACCCAGCGTTCAGCTCATTATCTGGAATAGACTACTGCATTTATAAATGAGCAGAGGCCCACAAGCCAGAAGCACCAAATCACTTAAATTCTGTTTAGGAGTTTAAAAGATATGTTCACCTTGACCAGAAATATTATTTTCATCTATCATGGTGAAACAATATTTAAATAAATAAAAGGAAAACGAACATAAATGGATGTCTTTTTAATAAAAGTGGTCTTCTATATATGTTTCTAGGCCTTTTCTGCCAAATGTAGATAATGATTGAGAGGAAGGAGGCCTGGGGCCAGTGAGTGATAGCTTCTGGGGTTGGCATGATGCTGACATATCTTACTGAGATGCCCACCTGGCTGGCCTTGGCTCGTGTGTTGGGTGAAGAGAAGATAAGCCCTGAGAGACAGCCTTTATCCTCTCTAGAGCCCTCAGGGGCAGAGAGCGCCAAAGCTCTCTGGGAAGGAAGCAGAAGGTTTTATCAGTCTGATAAGCCCATGCAGGAACCGGGGGCTCCAGGACCCCAACAGGAAGAGGGAAGGTCAGCTCGATTAAGAGGTCTGATCTGGTTTGGGTGGGAGAGACTGTCAATTGTGTTTATCTTTTTAACAAACCTCCTAAAATAAAAGAAAATGCCTTGTTCGGATACCTGTAAATGGAGGCTGCTACACCAGAGTGGTATTTTAAAGGGACACTTTGCAAACGTTTCATATTTTTAAAAAATTTTCTTGAGCCAGTATGTGCTAAAATGTCCCTTAATGAAAGGCCACTAAGCCCTTATCCTCCTCTGTGGCCAGAATATTTCACTTGCAAATTTTCACTTAAGTTGCCGGTCTGGTCTGGTGGAAATGTGAAAAAAAAGGAGCTGACATACCTGGCGCTGCAGTCCGGTTCCAGCATGTTTTAGACCATGAATGCAGCTGATTTGTTTCATTTAGTGAAGAACCACTCCTGTAGACACTAATGAAGGCTGGGAAGACAACTCACCTGTTAGATTAAGATGTTAAAAAGACGAACACACAGCGATGACACAAGTTTTGGTTTTGGTTCTACAAACAGACACTAGGGGGCGATAAAAGTAAGCCAAAACTGCCCTTTAATTAGTATTGTGTCTTTATCAAAGACAATGTTCATTGAAATTCCAGCAGGATAAACAGAAAAGGCACATTTCCTCCTCAAAGCATTAAAAGATTGTTGCAGCAGAAAAATCCACAAATTTAAGAAGATAAATTGAGCAGAAGAGAAATACCTCATGTTTTCTTCTGCTTTGCTGGGAAATCTCTTATAGTCTAAAACCTGACAAACATATACAGATACAAAGTGTTGTTCTCTGGTCTGTGTTATGCTGGATTCATTAATTTCCAGTGTAGTTGTTTTATATGAAAAACAGGGCTGAATTTAAATAGTCAAAGACAAAATTAACCCAGGAACAAAGTACTTAATGAATCTACAGCAACAGAATTTCCAGTCTTGTCTTTCTTAAGGTTGATTTTGCTGTTAAAAAATGAGAATTCTTGAGAGAATGAATGAAGAGTCCAGGATATTCTGATGTGGCTGCCAGAGTAAATATAAATGTGTGTATTATGATTTTGGAAGTTTCTGTCGCTGCAGAGCCAAACCCACACATACTTGAGGGTTTTCCTCGAGTAAAGGAGAGTGATTTTTGTCTGCAGTTGTTTAGAATACTTTCAGACGAGGTATTTCCTCTCCACAGGCGTGCACCAATCAAAATATTGCTGCTCATATGAAGGTAAGACAATTTCTAAAATATAAAATAGACATCGTTACTGGAGCTGACAGTCTAAACACACACACACACACACACACACACACACACACACACACACACACGCACGCACGCACGCACGCACGCACGCACGCACGCACGCACACACACACACACACACATTTTTAGTGTGATTAATCATCATATTAGAAGCTGTCTTAAAGCATTTATCCACTCTGGAGTTATTCAGATGTCTTTGTCTCTCTGCCAGAAAAATAAACCCAAAGAAAATTGAGATAATACAGTTGAGAAAATGAAACAGATAATTGTAGAAAAGAAAAAAATGATAAAACTGTAACAAGGGAACTGTCCAGGTGTATCTTACCTCCAAAAGAGGATCAAGTTGAGGCTTTCCGGACATGTCCAACCATGAGGAGACCCAAAAGAAGACCCAGGACACACTGGAGAGACTGTGTTTCTCGGCTGGCCAGGGAACGCCTTGGGATTCCCCCTGGGGAGCTGGCTCAGGTGGCTAGGGAGAGGGAAGTCTGGGCTTCTCTGCTTAGGCTGCTGCCACTGTGACCCAACTCCAGATAAGTGGAAGAGGATGGATGAGGATTGAAAGCTTTCCCAAGTATGCTAGTCGGTTGGGGACTGGCATCTTGTCCAGGGATGCCTCAACTCCTACTAGGGTGGATTCGAGCCACCAACCTGTGGATTGGTGGACAAACGCTCTGCCCATTCTGCCATTTAAAACATTCTTTACTGAAAACAAAACCCACCTACATGGATAAAAATGAGAAAAACTTTCCATTCAAGTGGATCTAAATAAAATATACTTGTTTTTTGTTTAAATGAAAAATGTAAAATATGTTATTTTCAGAGTCTGACTCCTCCAGTCTGATCCACAGTGAATGCTGGCCTCCACAGCTTCATCTCCTGGGATATCATTAGAAATTGATGGATAGATAGAAAATAGAGGAAAATGACTAAAATAGAAAGATGAGGGGCACCACTAAGCTGTGTCAGACTGGTCGGCTGGATTTGGGAGTTGAGCTTGTAGAGAGCGTGGTTTCACAGACGCAGAAGTGATAGCGTCGGTGAAACGCCAGCTCACGATTTCATCTAGGAATCCCTGAGCGTTCGAGTGTCAATGAAGTGACACGGAAATGCTGGGTTTTCCAGAAGTAAGTAGGCGCAGGGATGGAGTCTGTCGTCGGGCCCGCCTTGGGACAGGATGGCACCAGCACGACGTCCAAGGCATCGACTTCGACCCCAAAGGGCTCCGTAGTATCTGGATGGCAGATGATAGGGGCCAATGTGAACCGGGTGACCAGGTGGCAGAAGGCCCGAATGGCGTCTGGAGTTAGACGGAACAGTTGGCCAGGTGGGCTTGGTCGGGTGAGGGAGGTGAGCGGTGCCACAATGGTGCTGAAGTTTTTAATAAAACGGCGGTAAAAGTTGCAGAAGCCCAGAAAACTCTGTAGCTGTTTTAGGCTCATAGGAAGGGGCCATTCAGTGACCGCCTGGACCTTCTGAGGATCCATGGTTATGCCCTGATCCGAAATCATGAAGCCCAGGAATGAGATGGTCCGCTGGTGGAAAGAGCATTTCTCGGGCTTGCAGTATAGGTTATTGTTCAGGAGCCGGGTCAGGACGGCACGAACATGGTGGAGGTGTTCGGCCTCGGACTTGGAGTAAATTCAATCCAGATAGGCAAACACCCACCGGCCCAGCATGTCGCGGAGGACATCGTTAATGAGGCGTTGAAATACGGCGGGGCTATTGCACAACCCGAAGGGCATGACCTGGTACTCCCAATGACCGGTGGGTGTGATGAATGCGGTCTTCCACTCATCCCCAGCTTTGATGAGGACCAGATTGCAGGCGCTCCGGAGGTCAAGTTTTGTGAAGATCCACGCCTGGGAGATGGAGTCCAGAGCAGTCGTGAGGAGTGGCAGGGGATGGCGGTCCCTGATAGTGATCTTGTTTAGACCCCGGTAATCTATGCAGGGATGAAGGTCACCTTTCTTTTTCTTCACAAAGAAAAAACCTGCAGCACCCAGGGAAGAGGAGGGTCGGATAAAACCCTGCTGGAGGGCCTGGTTGATATATTCCTCCATAGCTCTGGATTTGGAGGGAGAGAGAGAGAAAAGGCGCCCACGGGGAGAACTGGTACCTGGTTGTAACTTGATCTCCATGTCATATAGGTGGTGAGGCGGCAGTGTGGTGGCGCGTCGCTTATCGAAGACTGCAGCCAGGTCCCGATAGGGTAGTGGCAGATTGGGCGGTAGAGGATCAAGACCACCAGCTGGGCCGTCTGCCATGGGTGGAGGAGGAGAGAGGTGGGCCTGGCACTAGGTCCCCCACCCTAAAAGGCGGTTCTGGGACCAGGAAATCTGGGGGTCGTGGAGACGGAGCCAGGGGAACCCCAGGATTAGTGGAGAGGAGGGAGCAGAGATGATGAGAAAGTGGAGGGTTTCCCGGTGGCCTTGCAGGACCATCAGGAGTGACTGGGTTCGGTCTTGGACAGGATAGGGCTGGAGAGGTCTGCCGGCCACCGAGGTCACCGGAACAACTCGTTCCAGGGGAGTCAGGGGGATCTGTAGGCGTTTAGCCAGATCCATGTCCATGAAGTTGTCGGTGGACCCCGAGTCCACCAGAGCATGTACCCTGAGTCCACCAGAGCATGTACCTGATGTGAGGTCTCGTCGTGAAAGAGGGTGACAGGAAGGAGGAGTCGGTGGGAAGAGATAGGGGCAGAGGGTGACCCGGGCTGAGCTACCCCGATACTCAGTGGGTTCCTCCGTTTCCCGGCCGTAATGGGCAGTCCAGGCGCCGTTGGTCGGAAGAGCCACAATAGGCACAGAGACCCTCGCGCCACCATCGCTGTCTCTCCTCCAGGGAGAGGTGGCCTAGCTGCATAGGCCAATCTCATTCTTCATTCACTCAAACTCCGCTGGGTTAAGAGATTCAGTCATCCTGTCAGACTGGTCAGCTGGATTCGGGAGTTGAGCTTGTAGAGAGCATGGTTTCACAGACGTGGAAGTGATAGCGTCGGTGAAACGCCGGCTTACGATTTAATCTAGGAATCCCCGAGCGTTCGAGCGTCACTGAAGTGACACGGAAATGCTGGGTTTTCCAGAAGTAAGTAAGAACACTTACTGTGAGCGGATAATTCGTAAGATGGATCGGTTGATTGGAAACTCTGATCATGGATCTGAAGAAACGATGACTGAGTGGTGAGCTGGGGAGGCGACTTCCCTATATATTCGCGGTTAGTGACGTAGGTGTGACGTGGAGGGAATCCCCGCGAGGGGCATGCTGGGAGATGTGGTCCATGGTGGAGATCGGCTAGCTGGGAGAGGCTGGCTTGGGGACTTGGGTTCTGACTAGCTGAAGGTATTTTCTTTTTTAGGTTCTTGGAGTCACTGTAGTTTCATTAATTGCGGAACAGTCCCCTTTAGCAAAGTTTCCAGTGGAGGAAATCTACTGGGGATTTTCTTTTTATCATCAAAAGCCAAAACTGGTAATTATTTCCCTCAGCCATTTCATCTGGTTTTTCTTTTTTTCACCTCACAAAACTCTCTCTGCACTCCTCCTTTCTGCTGCATTCCCTGTGCTCTATGAATACTTCAACAAGACCAAGAAGAGAAAATGTCGTCTTTTTTATTTTTACCTCAGATGATCCTGAAAAGCAGTTGAGCCGGCTTTCTGGAGTAACCATACTTTTTCTATCAAATATCTGAACTTTCTGTACTCTGATTTGCTCTTTTACACATTCTGACATCCAGCTGATACTGAAGACGACCTTCTAAATGCTTATAAATTAAGAATAGGTGGAATACATCCAACACTGATTATTTTGTTGGAGCAATAATCTTTTCTCCAGACTCTTAAATCTTCCACTTGCTTTTATTTCATCCATCTTAAGGTATCTTTAAAACTTTCTGTTTTTGCTGGCTTGGTACCTTTAAGAAACCCAGTCTGGAGTCTGAGGGCTCAGCATGACAGGTAGGGGATTCAGCAAACTTCTCCTGTTACTGCGTGACAGAGGAAAAACCCACATGTGGATTATAATCAAAAGATTGTCTTCACTAAACGTTCAATAACATAATTCTAGATGACACACAAAAACCAAAGAAAGACTTTGTGTTTTACCAGAGCTGAGTGTGTTTCAGATCGCTAATGAACCTCTAGATTTTGTCTTTGCAAACAGAACAAAATTAAGTTGCCTAATTTCATAGAAAAACAGCAGAAGCTTCAAATGGGGGTGGAAATTACTTTCATTTTTTCCTAAATGATAGAGAAGGGTGTACGGTAGGTTTAATGTTTAGATTTTTAATTATTTGCGAGTTATTCGTCAGTGTGCTTGACAAACTCTGAGGAAATGTTAGCATTATCTGCACTTGTTGTATATACATTATGACTACATTTTTGGGATACAATTGTGTCTGACTTGAATAGCTGTCGATAAAATTAACTGAAAATATAAAAAATGACAACCCCCCACAAGATTAAACAAAACAAAACAAAAAAACAAAACAAAAAAAAAACGGGAAAAACTCACTAAGCTTCAGACGTAGGAGTCAATTTGTGAGAGTGTTAAGAACCCTCAGAAATCTTTTAAAAACATTTTCGAAACTCCTTAGTAAAATCATTTGTGGTTTGTCTGTTACGGTCGAGACCCAGTGAGATGCTGACTGAAGGTCCACACATGTGCTAGGATTGATGCATTCACAGAACCAGATTTAGTGGCGATAAACAGACAAACACACTCAGGATGATTATTCCTCGTGTCTTTAGACACAAATATTTCAGACTGTTGCTTTCTGTAATCTGTGCTCTTCATTTGCACATTTTTATATAAGAGGTAACCTGCTCCCATGAGCTGTTAATAGCTATAAATGTACATGGATGCTCGTAAAATATAGGACCAGTCCACCTCAAACCTCTGGGTTTTGGAGGCCATCTGAAGATCTACTGTCTGTTCTGGAGTCTGGCTTCTTCATCAGAGGATGAGTATGAAAGCCTGAGTGTTACTTAAGAATGTAGCTAAGCGAAGCTTTATGACAAGCGGTGAGATGATGGATGGAGTGACATCCCGGGGAGCGGATGAGCAGTCTGGTTATTTATGTTTTGAGTTGTAATGGCAACTGAAGCCCTTAAATATTGTGTTTTTCTTCATCACAGAGCTCTGCTCACCTGATTTTAGCATCTAGTTGTGTTAGCATGATAGAAATTCATTAGTTTAGCTAGATTTCCTACAAAAACATTTCCTCACAGTTTTATAACTAAAGTTTTAGGCTGAGATCAATGTGCTAATGGAGTTTCTCCTCATATGATCCAACACAGGAGGCCCAAAAATGTGTCTCTTCTGGGCTCAGAGATCATTAAGCTTTTCTTCAGTGGATCAGGGGGGAAAGAAGTCATTATGGTTCAAAAGGATCATCACTCTCCCTTACTTCAGATCCAGCTATCACATCACCATCACCACCAGCAGCACAGTTCAGATGCATTAGGGTGCATTTTACATGTTCCATTAGCTGCTTCTCCAGGCAATGTAAAAAGGTCAGATTCCCAAATCGCCAGAAACACACAAAACCTGAACATGGGTGCTTTCATGCTGTTATTTGATGCAGCTAACTGATTTCCCCCCCCCCCCACTTTAAACTAGCTTGAGACCTCGTTTGTGAAGCCTGCTTACGCACAAAACGAGGTCTGAAAAGTGTGTAAATGAAAGTCTCATTAGTCATCACACACTGGTGAATTCATCTCCACATTTGACCCATCCCTGTGGGGAGCGGTGAGCTGCAGCAGTGCTTGGGAACTATTTGGTGTTTTAACTCCCCAATCCAACCCCTTACAACTGAGGGTCAAGCAGGAAGGTATTGGGTCCTAAGTCTTTGGTATGACCGGACCGGGATTTGGACCCCGATCTCCCAGTACGTAAGGCAAAGAGGATTAGAAAATAGCTTTCATCGCCCCGTTCACTTACATACAGTTTTTTTATTTTATTCCAGGGACTCATGAGCCTAACGGAAGGGGAGGAGACTTAGGCTCCCTATAATGCAGCCTCTTTGTATGCTATTAATAATTATTGCCATCTTCCTCTTAGCCTCCATCTGTCAATTTCAATTTTACTTTTTTATTTTCTTATTATTTATATCCGCCATGATCACTCCGCAGCTCTGCAGCCCACCACTGCAACTACGCAGAGCCACTGCAAGGAACTGCTTACGT